>NW_022603241.1:0-27879 GCF_008692095.1 Etheostoma spectabile
ACACACCACACACACACTTATTTCTGAGAAACAGAAAATGTTACCAATGCAGGGTTGAGTTATTGGCAAAATACATATTATTGGCTGTGGTTAAGCTAGTGTTAACTTATCCTTTCTGGCTGCTTTCAGCTTTTTAATAAATGGCCCGACATCAGCCCCATGTGTCTGTCTAACCTCCGAAGCAGTTCCCAGGACAACTGTCTGCCTACAGTTGCTGAGCCAGCCATGCTGCTGGTATTGACAGCTGTCATTTGCCTCCCTCTGAAAATCCCCCAACAATCCCCCGACACTCCACCATCAGTACACTTTCTTTATCTTAACTCCATAACTTAATGACATGTTTATCAGACACATATTGTCAAAGCACATATAAGCTACAAATGACCATCAAAGTTACCAGAGCACAAAATAAATAAAAAATAAATGAATGCAAAATAACCTCTGACATGCATCTGGTGTTTTTTAAATGATATAAATGAAGTGGTTGTCATTAACAAGCTTATCATTTATTGTATAAACTTCTAACTTTTAATGTGTATACGACTAATAAAATCTCATCAAAGCAATTCATAAACCCAAAACATGCCACAATAAAATACAAACTATTATCAGGCACACATCAGTCATTAGATTTTATATTCATAATCATCACTATTATTATATTGTCTTTGTTATCATCATCAAGTTAATAATAATGTTAAACAGTTTTGAGTTATTAAAACAGGTCATTAAATATTGTCGGTCTAATCACAAAACCACCCGGATGTGTTTGTTCTGCAGAGGGATTCCTCTGAGTTGGGAGTCCTTGGAATATAATTACATTTGTATTTGCAGTGCAGCTGCATCAGGACTTTTGCAGTTGAAGACGTCTACCTTATATGACTGTTTCTTGTCAGGAAAAATGTATAAAAAAGGAGTGAGGGGTGCATGGTCTACATTTACCGTCCACCACTGCAAAGACTCAATTCTCTAAAGACAGAGGAGGAATTTGTGTGGGGAAGCCAGTGAGGGTTCACTGCTGGTACTACTCATGGGTAGTTGTTACGCTGCAGAGAGAAGCCAAAGACTGCAGTACATAGAGAATTAGGTGTTCCAAATTGGGTGTAAATGGGGTGAATTGTAAAATAGAGTTTGCACATCATAAAAACAGTGATACAAATGTTAATGAAGAACTGCTGGAGTTGGTCCAAAATGACAAAGATTCTAGCAGTAAGGTAGCAGTGGCTATGGTACGGCTGCTACCAGCTGCTGCAGGTCTTGATCCAAGAAAGGATTGTTGTGCATCCCAAAAAAATATTGACGACAAATGGCAACATGGTCTTATTTATTAAGAAGAAACTTCAGTCAAGTAAGACAATAAACAGTAGGACGGAAACACAAACTTCAATTGTACTTCAACTCTTACTCAACAGTTGTAACAGTTTTAGGGCTAGAGATCTTCGGCACCTGGTGAGTTAGTCAAGGGAAGCTGTGGCTGTTGAGGACACTGCTGCCACCATGACAAAGAGAATCTGATCAGCCTCTTATTATAACTGTAAGGTAATAAGGTTCTTTCTAAATGCATAGACACATTGTGTTATGGTTACATCTTCTCACACTATATACTGCACATCCTGTTCTCTAGGTGTAACCTTCTTGATGGTGAGTCACAACTGGTCAGATATAAAGATCTATCTTGTCTTTATTCACATTAGAGAAGTCAAACACAGCTCCCCTTTTTAATATATTCATGCCATTATAAGGTAAGTTGTATTCATTAAACAAGACATTTTTGATGTTGTTACAACAAGTAGAAGATCCCATCGAAGTAACATCGTAGAACCTTTTCACATCAGGTGAATTGAGTGACTTCTATTTTTTCTACCAATTTAATTCCTACTCTACCAAGGCTATACAGTATCTCCGCAATGACAAGAAGTTTTTACATGATGTATGTATAGTAAAGGAACATTTCTTCTATTCATTTTTTTGTGTGTGTGTCAAGTCAAATATTGGGATTTCCCCAAATCTCAATGCAGAACTCTCTGAAAGAGTGCTTTTTTTTTACTCTAGGATTAAGGCTTTTATTCATCCAGCATTTAGTTTCCCTCCAGCTGATTAATGACAAATAACACTATCTCTAAGATTCTTGTATTTCAAATCTCTAAAGACAATACCGTCTGCTGTGCTCACTAGTAGCAGAATCTCACTATGTCTCACACTAGGAATGTAATGAAACCTCATTTTCTTAAATGACTCATTGATGACTGTCTGATATAGGCCACTGTCTTCACTTTAGGTATTCTTTTCTCATTTTACTACAGCTAAATAAGACAAAAGAATCCAAAGGTGAAACTTATCAAGTTTTGGCCCCAAAGCTTTAGTCGCTACTGTCCAATTTGTAGTCCTCATTTAAAGCCTAGTATTATATTTATTTGTTTAACTATTTCTTACAAGAGTGAACTAGAGTTCATAAATGGTGGACTTCAGATGGTCATTTGACCTAAAATGTAGAAATTTAGAAGCAATTTATTATTGCATTCAGCAAAATGTGTAACAAACCTGGGTGTAAAAATGGATTGTGATTTTAAAATGGAGAAGCAGATCAATTCTGTTGTGAAGCAAGTTCCTTTCAACTTAGATTCTTACTAAGCTTTAGGCCTTCTTATCCTTCACAGACAGGGTTATACATGCTTTTATTACAACACGCCTTGACTATTGTAATGCTCTGTATGTAGGGTTAGCCAGGCCTCCCTCTCTCGACTACAGCTGGTTCAAAAAGCTGCCGCTCGTCTCCTTACTGGAACTCTTAAGCGAGATCACATCACCCTGTCCTTGCCTCTCTTCACTGGCTCCAGTTAATTTTATGATTCATTTTAAGATTTTTTGTGGTTGTTTTTAAAGCCCTTCATGGACTAGACAGTCTATATCACGGATCTTTTGAAGCCACATGCTCCTTCAAGGTCATTAAGGTCTGCAAATCAGTCTCTTCTTGTTGTCCCTAAAACACGCTCAAGAGTAGAGTGGATCGGGCTTTCCTACAGCCACGAGATTTTGGAATGAGCTGCCTCTACATGTCAGACTGGCCCCCAGGCTTCCGGTTTTTTAAATCGCAACTCAAAACACATTTTTATTCCCTGGCTTTTAGTCCAGCATGAGAACTGTATGTTGTATTTGTCTGGTGTTGTATTCTGTCTATTTATTGTTTCATGTCAATGTACAGCCTTTTGGTCAACCTGGTTGTTTTTAAATGTGCTTTAGAAATAAAGTTTGATTGATTGATTGATAAGTACGCAAAGGCTGCTGGGAATGTGGTCCTTCCATGGATTCCTTTGTCCCTAACTGAAGTGAGGTTCAGCAGGGTACACATTTCTTATAGTTGTTGACTCTGACTTGTGTCATTTTGTTGTTGTTCTGATGTGGACTTGTTTCGGTCTATGACACTAGTCTCGCCTGTTGCTGTTACATTTTTAGCGAATATCGCCACAGCTGATTTATGTGCCCCTGTCACATTTGACATTTACTAAACTCCTGTGCTCAGTATTATAGTAAAAGTTATATCACAGTTGACTTGCTACAAATATCAGTAAAACAGCAGTTTGATGAAGAAGGCTCTCATTTGTAATTTGTCTTGAGTATGTTTGGATCTGATCTTGAATCAGTCTTGAAACTTCTCAATACAATATAAAGGTCATCCAGATTAATGCTTCAAATATGTCTATAAATACAATTAGTTTTTAAAAAAGGGTCATCAGAAAGTCAAGATCCGGATGTAATATGATGGATATGATGCAGTTTATGAACTATTTCTTGCATAATTGTCTTGACCCTTTGTCCATTGGAAGGGATGATGTGTACAGTAACAGTTTCTCCACCCTGACATCCATTATTCATTTTTGCCTGAACATAGCAGCATAGAACAGCAGCTCTCTGCAGCAGCAGTCTAGTTCTCTCCAAAATATTAATATCAGCCTGCCCTTCAAACCATCATTATTCAGACCCTGCCCTGTTGCCTTTGCTCATGAACGAACTCCCCATGCTCTCCAGCACATTTTAAAAATGTATTTTCTCTTTCTCAGTTTTGTAAGTCTTACTGTGCAAGCTCAAATTCATAAAACACACAGCTGCCAGCACAGACTGCATCTGGCTTCAGAGTGTAAAATAGGAGTGAAATCAAACTGTTTGTTCTTTCTTTTACAACTCTGGTTCGCCATAAAGTAGAAAAGAGCAACGTGTCATGTCCCATAATTCTTCTGTTGCTGTCAGAGAGCCTCTCTCACTCTTTTTTAACACACACACATGCAACCACAACTAATCTGTGAACACAGTTGCTGTTTTTATTTTGGTGTGTAAATGAGGGCACTACGAGGTTGAAAGGATCAGGAACGTAAGTAGATTTGATGTGGCATTTAATCTCACGCCCAATTTGATGTGGACTCTGTGTGTGTGTGTGTGTGTGTGTGTGTGTGTGTGTGTGTGTGGGTGTGTGTTCATACACGTTTTTCAGGTTGTGCACTAATGTACTTGGTACGTGTTTGCTGCTGTTGCATGTGCGTGTTCATGTGTCATCTCCTGTCATAGGCGTGCCTGCCGTGCGTGCGTGCGTGCATGCACGTGTGTGTGTGTGTTCAGTGATGAGTGCGCCATCTGTGCCTGTAGTACCTTTGCCAATACAGCGACTGGAGTGGCTCCAGCAGCCAGCATCCTCCAGCTCCTGCCGTCTGCCCTCACATTCACTTCACTGAGACACGACAGGAGGCTCCACCATCTTGGACCGGCTTCCTGCTCCGTTCTCCCTCCCACTGCGCTCCAATATCCTGCTGAATGACTGAATTGAAATGATTGCTGAGGAAAATAGATTTGATGAGACATATAATTACAGGCCTGATTGGATGTGGATACTGATGGTGTTAAGGAGCCTTTCGTACGAACTAGAATCTGACAGTAATTCAATCAGGAGAGACATGTTTGCAGATATGCACATAAGGTTTATTGTACAGCATAAAATGTACAAAGTCTTTGGCGATTAGACTCCATCGCTGTACGAATATTTGTATATACTGTAAATCGGGGTAGAGAACCATCAGCCCCCAGTTGGAATCTAGACATGGTGGTGGTGACAAAGACGCCCGAATACCAGACCAAAGGAGGTTCTGGACCAGTCAGCTGGAATAGATGACTGGAGGTGGAAGGGGGGGGTGGGGGGTTGCACTCTTTGCTTGCAACGACAGCTGAATAGCAAAGGGCTACATTTCAATCAGGAGAGACTAGTTTTAGATATCCGACAATTATACACAGCATGATAAAAATGTTTATTTTTTGGAAAACAACTGAATTGATTTAGGAGAGCATCGATTAAAAGTTAGGTCTTCCTGAAAGAATTTACTCTGAGCTACGTAAGCTGGTTGTACTCTATATTTTTTAATTTAAGAACACTGCAATGCTTCAGTTTCATGAATCTGTATTTATCCTTCCTGGACCCACTATACTCTGTAGATGCTGTGCAGAAAGCGCATTACTAAATGCAGCAGAGCAAGCATCGGTGTTAAAAAAACACAAAAATAATCTGTTTCCTGAGACTCACGATGACCAAGCTGATATGGAGATAAAGCACAGCTCCTACACGACTGCACTTAGACTCTGACGTTACATCACAGACAGACAGACACAAGGTATTGATTATTTTAAATTCTACTTATGTCCTTCAGAAATCAATACTTTAAGAGAAAAGAAACAAGAAAGCTTTAAAAGTAGAACTGGTTTCACCTCCATTAAGTTCCTTCTTCAGTTACACAGAAGTAGGGGAATGGACTGATCCTAATGAAACACATATGCATGGATATGTACTATTTAATAATATTTTTCATAATTGTTAACCTGCCGTACATGGTGTAAATTCTGAGTTCTGATTTAAGTAGAAAAAATAAGGCTTGAGGGGACATTACACTTATATACAGTAAATAAATGTTTTGTTTATCATATTCACATATATCTCATAAAGACGGTCAGTTTTAGCTTCAATGAAAAGGAAGAGTAAATATTGGATTTACATTCATCAGGTAGATAGAAACATAACTCCAAATGATTGCATGTTTAAATAGATGGCGGTTTGCTTGTTCGTTAGCAATACCAACGTTGTGAGACTATGAAATGTCAGGGCAGTGTGTCTTCTTCTGCCCCCAAGTGGCAAAAAAAGCCTAATAGAAGCCATGCAGATTATGTTGGATTGAGTTTTCTGGATTAATTATGACTGACTTTATTGTAATCCTGATCTAGATTATATTTTGTGATGTAGATTTTTTTTAATTTAAAGCAGTGGACCTCACATTGACCACAGAAATGTGACTATGCTTGGTCCAGTGACAAGGGCAAGTAAGAATACAGCGGAATATGAAGGAGATTTACCTGCTTTCCCTTAGAGTGTGTGCGCGTGTGCGTGTATGACTATGTCCATAATTGGACCGGAATCTGTTAGTGAATGTGTTCACTGAACACGCTCTGCGGGTTTGGGTGGCTGGAGCGTCTGTAGTCTCTCTACAGCAAGAACCAATTAGGATTAATGAGTTTGGAGGACAACAACAGAGAAATGAGTTGCGGAGAAAGATGCTTATTGTTTCCCTGAAGACGCCAACAAAAGGCTCTAAACCCAGAGTTCATTTTCACCATGAATAACAAAAGTGAATCTCCTCTTATTACTGAGCAGATTAGAGTTTTAGCCCTACAAACATTTCCTGGCGGCAAAGCTGGCCCAGAAGCACGAGTCATTTCACTGCAGAGCCAGAGCTTACAGTAACTCTGTTCAAGCTTTCTCGATCAAGAAAAGGTTACTGGTGCCATATAATGTTTTACATTGCAAGATCTCTACAGTAACTACTACCTTATACATTTCATTTAGCTAACGCTTTTATCCAAAGCAACTCCCAATAAGTGCATTCAACCATGAAGGTACACACTGGGAACAGCAAGAATCACATAGAAGATATATAGTAGCTTCAAATAAGCCAAACTACAAAGTGCCATATGTAATTTCAACATGTACAGTAAGTGCAATTTCTAAAACATATTGGTGATACATTGGTGCAAGCAAATCATGCATAATCATCCAGCTAATTTAAACAGCTCACGTTGCTGTATTGTTTGAACAGTTAACTTCATTTAACATTTTATGGGGTGTTTTTCTTTTGTTTTGCGGAATGAAAATGTTCCACCAAAATAAGTTCCTTCCCGAGACTATTTTCCAGAGGCTCCGTTTCTGTGTCAGGAGCTTAGTGCCAATCCCAGTTGTAATTGGTTTAATGAATTGCAAACAACCCAAAGTGTTTTATTTCTCTTATCCTAGAATGTATCTGAGGTGTAACCAGACTTTACTTCACAGCGCTGTGGAGATAGGTCTTGCAATGCGAGGCTATCTATATTTATCCCTTAATCTTTCCAACGTTCCTTTACAGGGTGAATAAATTCAGTTTCAAATCTTGAATGATAATTATTAGACTGTATCATTAATGCAGCTACATTTTTACCCAAAGTTAAATGACATTGGGTCTTGAATATATTGTATGATACGATTTATATATTTAAGCAAACCACCATGTAACGGGTAACCTTTTTTTCTACCCCCAGCTGTTTTTTAGTGGGTACCATAATAATTAAAGGTAGTTCTCTGTGTTTGAAACAGTATAATCTCTTCTTAAACCCCTACTAAAGTAGATAGATCAAATATGTTTTATAACACTTAACAAAGTATGCCTTAAAGCGCTTTAAAGCTGCTAAAATTAGACTAAATTCGCATTGCAGGGTTTTGCATTGATGTACCAATGCAGTATTTACCATAGATTGTAAAAATAAAGTATTTACTCACTCTATTCACTGATTTCTTACTCACTGAAGCATGTTTTACTTACTCAACAAATCGTTAGAGATCTAGAGGCAGATATGTAACCTATGTAATACTGTATATATGTGGCCTTACTTTAGGTCAACATACAGCTGTTGTCAGTTTGCGGAGTAAGACTTGAGTTCTTGTGTTCCATCAGTGTACACCCACTCACTTCCCGTGTAGATAATGTGGTTTTTTCACAATTGCTACAGTGGTCATTCAAATGTGTACTGTTACACTGAGAACCATAATGCGCAGCTTATGCATCTTCTGGGCCCCAGATGTTTAGTGTATGAAACAGCGTAACAGATTACATATTTGCATTTACAGTGCCATAACACTTTCTCAATGCTGATTTTGTGTTTTCTTTCTCATTTCACAACAGTTGTCTACATAGGAAATGTATTTTCTGTATAGCTCAGCTCATGGGTTGCATATTTGCTGATTTGAAAGAGGAAAGGAAAATGTCTACATACAGTACACGGATTCAAGTCTGCTATATCAGTGAGAGATGCATACAGTATATGTCAGCTACAGTAACTCTAAAGTGCTGTGGAGTTGGTAACTCTCATGAATTATTGAGTTATTCCCTTGTTTTTTAGCCCAGTATCTGTTATACACAGATGAATATGAGTTTATTCTGAAGGTTTCTTCCATTCTGCCTTCCCAGTTCTTTGGGACTATTTGAAGATGATTGTTAAATCAAAACAATATAGCCTAACCTATAACATTTGATGTGTCATTAGTATATGTCTGCATCAATAGGAAGCCTCTAACAAGGTCATACCCATGTCATTAGTCTCCTTCCTGAAATAGGAGAGGTGCATCACTGTCTGGATATAGCTGCTGTTGTTCACTGGTGCACTTCCACTGCAGCTCAGTGATCATATCATGGTTCATTTGAAGCTCTGTCCGGAAGCTGGCAAACAGACAGCACTATCAGATTATGGGGCAAATGTCTCTCCACTCAAATATCTCACTGCGCTTGTATGAAATTCAAGGTAGTGCAGGCAAGTTTGCATTACAAATGACCCACAAGCAGATGTCTTCTATAAGTAGAACCTCTGATAATCCTTGTTATAATGATTGAGATTTAGAAGCTTTTGCTTGCCTTATTTTAGGCATGTTGTTGTGCGTAGTATTTGGTAGTTGAGTCTTAGAGGTTTATATGACCCTCAGTATTCATCTGGCTCTCTCTCCTACAACACCCACAGTCATTCATTATTTGACTCCTGGAACCGGAGGCTCTGTGTCAATATCAGCTTGTGGCCTCAGGCACAGATGGAGAGATAGTACACGAGCAGCATGAAAGAGTGCCAGTTAGCATCAAGGTTTGAGCCCTATGGACTTTTAAAGGTTGATACCAATAGGTTGCGGTGACACTTTATTTGAAGGGGTGTCCATAAGACTACCGTGACACCATCATCATTATAACGTGACACCTGTCATGAACATTTTTTTGAATGATCATGACTGTTGTCATCAAAGCTTGATTTATGGTTCTGCGGAGGCTCCACGCAGAGCTTTTGCCGTAGCCTACATAGGTGGCCTAAAGTTTATACTTGTGCGTTGTTGTGTGGGTCGATCTCTTGCAGGGCCGGAATCAGAGGCGGATTCTCCGTTTGCGTGTAAGCAAAGGGCAAAAACAAGGGGAAATGTATCAGTTTTTCAAAATCCCCCCCGCACGCGCACTCACACACACACACACACACACACACACACACACACACACACTTATTTCTGAGAAACAGAAAATGTTACCAATGCAGGGTTGAGTTATTGGCCAAAATACATATTATCTGGCTGTGGTTAAGCTAGTGTTAACTTATCCTTTCTGGCTGCTTTCAGCTTTTTAATAAATGGCCGACATCAGCCCCATGTGTCTGTCTAACCTCCGTAAGCAGTTCCCAGGACAACTGTCTGCCTACAGTTGCTGAGCCAGCCATGCTGCTGGGATTGACAGCTGTCATTTGCCTCCCTCTGAAAATCCCCCAACTACATCCCCCGACACTCCACCATCAGTACACTTTCTTTATCTTTAACTCCATAAATTAATGACATGTTTATCAGAAACAATATTGTCAAAGCACATTATAAGCTACAAATGACCATCAAAGTTACCAGAGCACAAAATTAATAAAAATAAATGAATGCAAAATAACCTCTGACATGCATCTGGTGTTTTTTAAATGATATAATGAAGTGGTTGTCATTAAACAAGCTTATCATTTATTGTATAAAACTTCTAACTTTTAATTGTTATACGACTAAATAAAATCTCATCAAAGCAATTCATAAACCCAAACCATGCCACAATAAAATACAAACTATTATCAGGCACACATCAGTCATTAGATTTTATAGTTCATAATCACTATTATTATTATTGTCTTTGTTATCATCATCAAGTTAATAATAATGTTAAACAGTTTTTTGAGTTATTAAAAACAGGTCATTAAATATTGTCGGTCTAATCACAAAACCACCCGGATGTGTTTGTTCTGCAGAGGGATTCCTCTGAGTTTGGGAGTCCTTGGAATATAATTACATTTGTATTTGCAGTGCAGCTGCATCAGGACTTTTGCAGTTGAAGAAGTCTACCTTATATGACTGTTTCTTGTCAGGAAAATGTATAAAAAAGGAGTGAGGGGTGCATGGTCTACATTTACCGTCCACCACTGCAAAGACTCAATTCTCTAAAGACATAGGAGGAATTTGTGTGTGGGAAGCCAGTGAGGGTTCACTGCTGGTACTACTCATGGGTAGTTGTTACGCTGCCAGAGAGAAGCCAAAGACTGCAGTACATAGAGAATTAGGTGTTCCAAATTGGGTGTAAATGGGGTGAATTGTAAAATAGAGTTTGCACATCATACTAAACAGTGATACAAATGTTAATGAAGAACTGCTGGAGTTGGTCCAAAATGACAAAGATTCTAGCAGTAAGGTAGCAGTTGGCTATGGTACGGCTGCTACCAGCTGCTGCAGGTCTTGATCCAAGAAAGGATTGTTGTGCATCCCAAAAAAATATTGACGACAAATGGCAACATGGTCCTTATTTATTAAGAAACTTTCAGTCAAGTAAGACAATAACAGTAGGACGGAAACAACACCACTTCAATTGTACTTCAACTCTTACCTCAACAGTTGTAACAGTTTTAGGAGCTAGATGATCTTCGGCACCTGGTGAGTTAGTCAAGGGAAGCTGTGGCTGTTGAGGACACTGCTGCCACCATGACAAAGAGAATCTGATCAGCCTCTTATTATAACTGTAAGGTAATAAGGTTCTTTCTAAATGCATAGACACATTGTGTTATGGTTACATCTTCTCACACTATATACTGCACATCCTGTTCTCCTAGGTGTAACCTTCTTGATGGTGAGTCACAACTGGTCAGATAAAAGATCTATCTTGTCTTTATTCACATTAGAGAAGTCAAACACAGCTCCCCTTTTTAATATATTCATGCCATTATAAGGTAAGTTGGTATTCATTATAACAAGACATTTTTGAATGTTGTTACAACAAGTAGAAGATCCCATCGAAGCTAACATCGTAGAACCTTTTCACATCAGGTGAATTGAGTGACTTCTATTTTTTTCTACCTAATTTTAATTCCTACTCTACCAAGGCTATACAGTATCTCCGCAATGACAAGAAGTTTTTACATGATGTCATGTATAGTAAAGGAACATTTCTTCTATTCATTTTTTTTGTGTGTGTCAAGTCAAATATTGGGATTTCCCCAAATCTCAATGCAGAACTCTCTGAAAGAGTGCTTTTTTTTTACTCTAGGATTAAGGCTTTTATTCATCCAGCATTTAGTTTCCCTCCAGCTGATTAATGACAAATAACACTATCTCTAAGATTCTTGTATTTCAAATCTCTAAAGACAATACCGTCTGCTGTGCTCACTAGTAGCAGAATCTCACTATGTCTCACACTAGGAATGTAATGAAACCTCATTTTCTTAAATGACTCATTGATGACTTGTCTGATATAGGCCACTGTCTTCACTTTAGGTATTCTTTTCTCATTTTACTACAGCTAAATAAGACAAAAGAATCCAAAGGTGAAACTTATCAAGTTTTGGCCCCAAAGCTTTTAGTCGCTACTGTCCAATTTTGTAGTCCTCATTTAAAGCCCATAGTATTATCATTTATTTGTTTAACTATTTCTTACAAGAGTGAACTAGAGTTCATAAAATGGTGGACTTCAGATGGTCATTTGACCTTAAAATGTAGAAATTTAGAAGCAATTTATTATTGCATTTCAGCCAAAATGTGTAACAAACCTGGGTGTAAAAATGGATTGTGATTTTAAAATGGAGAAGCAGATCAATTCTGTTGTGAAAGCAAGTTCCTTTCAACTTAGACTTCTTACTAAGCTTTAGGCCTTCTTATCCTTCACAGACAGGGTTATACATGCTTTTATTACAACACGCCTTGACTATTGTAATGCTCTGTATGTAGGTGTTAGCCAGGCCTCCCTCTCTCGACTACAGCTGGTTCAAAATGCTGCCGCTCGTCTCCTTACTGGAACTCTTAAGCGAGATCACATCACCCCTGTCCTTGCCTCTCTTCACTGGCTCCCAGTTAATTTTATGATTCATTTTAAGATTTTATTGTTTGTTTTTAAAGCCCTTCATGGACTAGCTCCAGTCTATATCACGGATCTTTTGAAGCCACATGCTCCTTCAAGGTCATTAAGGTCTGCAAATCAGTCTCTTCTTGTTGTCCCTAAAACACGGCTCAAGAGTAGAGTGGATCGGGCTTTCCTACAGCCACGAGATTTTGGAATGAGCTGCCTCTACATGTCAGACTGGCCCCCAGGCTTCCGGTTTTTAAATCGCAACTCAAAACACATTTTTATTCCCTGGCTTTTAGTCCAGCATGAGAACTGTATGTTGTATTTGTCTGGTGTTGTATTCTGTCTATTTATTGTTTCATGTCAATGTACAGCACTTTGGTCAACCTGGTTGTTTTTAAATGTGCTTTAGAAATAAAGTTTGATTGATTGATTGATAAGTACGCAAAGGCTGCTGGGAATGTGGTCCTTCCATGGATTCCTTTGTCCCTAACTGAAGTGAGGTTCAGCAGGGTACACATTTCTTATAGTTTGTTGACTCTGACTTGTGTCATTTTGTTGTTGTTCTGATGTGGACTTGTTTCGGTCTATGACACTAGTCTCGCCTGTTGCTGTTACATTTTTAGCGAATATCGCCACAGCTGATTTATGTGCCCCTGTCACATTTGACATTTTACTAAACTCCTGTGCTCAGTATTATAGTAAAAGTTATATCACAGTTGACTTGCTACAAATATCAGTAAAACAGCAGTTTGATGAAGAAGGCTCTCATTTGTAATTTGTCTTGAGTATGTTTGGATCTGATCTTGAATCAGTCTTGAAACTTCTCAATACAATATAACAGGTCATCCAGATTAATGCTTCAAATATGTCTATAAATACAATTAGTTTTTAAAAAGGGTCATCAGAAAGTCAAGATCCGGATGTAATATGATGGATATGATGCAGTTTATGAACTATTTCTTGCATAATTGTCTTGACCCTTTGTCCATTGGAAGGGATGATGTGTACAGTAACAGTTTTCTCCACCCTGACATCCATTTATTCATTTTTTGCCTGAACATAGCAGCATAGAACAGCAGCTCTCTGCAGCAGCAGTCTAGTTCTCTCCAAAAATATTAATATCAGCCTGCCCTTCAAACCATCATTATTCAGACCCTGCCCTGTTGCCTTTGCTCATGAACGAACTCCCCATGCTCTCCAGCACATTTTAAAAATGTATTTTCTCTTTCTCAGTTTTGTAAGTCTTACTGTGCAAGCTCAAATTCATAAAACACACAGCTGCCAGCACAGACTGCATCTGGCTTCAGAGTGTAAAATAGGAGTGAAATCAAACTGTTTTGTTCTTTCTTTTACAACTCTGGTTCGCCATAAAGTAGAAAAGAGCAACGTGTCATTGTCCCATAATTCTTCTGTTGCTGTCAGAGAGCCTCTCTCACTCTTTTTTTAACACACACACATGCAACCACAACTAATCTGTGAACACAGTTGCTGTTTTTATTTTGGTGTGTAAATGAGGGCACTACGAGGTTGAAAGGATCAGGAACGTAAGTAGATTTGATGTGGCATTTAATCTCACGCCCAATTTGATGTGGACTCTGTGTGTGTGTGTGTGTGTGTGTGTGTGTGTGTGTGTGTGTGTGTGTGTGTTCATACACGTTTTTCAGGTTGTGCACTAATGTACTTGGTACGTGTTTGCTGCTGTTGCATGTGCGTGTTCATGTGTCATCTCCTGTCATAGGCGTGCCTGCGTGCGTGCGTGCGTGCATGCACGTGTGTGTGTGTGTTCAGTGATGAGTGCGCCATCTGTGCCTGTAGTACCTTTGCCAATACAGCGACTGGAGTGGCTCCAGCAGCCAGCATCCTCCAGCTCCTGCCGTCTGCCCTCACATTCACTTCACTGAGACACGACAGGAGGCTCCACCATCTTGGACCGGCTTCCTGCTCCGTTCTCCCTCCCACTGCGCTCCAATAATCCTGCTGAATGACTGAATTGAAATGATTGCTGAGGAAAATAGATTTGATGAGACATATAATTACAGGCCTGATTGGATGTGGATACTGATGGTGTTAAGGAGCCTTTCGTACGAACTAGAATCTGACAGTAATTCAATCAGGAGAGACATGTTTGCAGATATGCACATAAGGTTTATTGTACAGCATAAAATGTACAAAGTCTTTGGCGATTAGACTCCATCGCTGTACGAATATTTTGTATATACTGTAAATCGGGGTAGAGAACCATCAGCCCCCCAGTTGGAATCTAGACACTGGTGGTGGTGACAAAGACGCCCGAATACCAGACCAAAGGAGGTTCTGGACCAGTCAGCTGGAATAGATGACTGGAGGTGGAAGGGGGGGGTGGGGGGTTGCACTCTTTGCTTGCAACGACAGCTGAATAGCAAAGGGCTACATTTCAATCAGGAGAGACTAGTTTTAGATATCCGACATTATACACAGCATGATAAAAATGTTTATTTTTTGAAAACAACTGAATTGATTTAGGAGAGCATCGATTAAAAGTTAGGTCTTCCTGAAAGAATTTACTCTGAGCTACGTAAGCTGGTTGTACTCTATATTTTTTAATTTAAGAACACTGCAATGCTTCAGTTTCATGAATCTGTATTTATCCTTCCTGGACCCACTATACTCTGTAGATGCTGTGCAGAAAGCGCATTACTAAATGCAGCAGAGCAAGCATCGGTGTTAAAAAAACACAAAAATAATCTGTTTCCTGAGACTCACGATGACCAAGCTGATATGGAGATAAAGCACAGCTCCTACACGACTGCACTTAGACTCTGACGTTACATCACAGACAGACAGACACAAGGTATTGATTATTTTAAATTCTACTTATGTCCTTCAGAAATCAATACTTTAAGAGAAAAGAAACAAGAAAGCTTTAAAAGTAGAACTGGTTTCACCTCCATTAAGTTCCTTCTTCAGTTACACAGAAGTAGGGGAATGGACTGATCCTAATGAAACACATATGCATGGATATGTACTATTTAATAATATTTTTCATAATTGTTAACCTGCCGTACATGGTGTAAATTCTGAGTTCTGATTTAAGTAGAAAAAATAAGGCTTGAGGGACATTACACTTATATACAGTAAATAAAATGTTTTGTTTATCATATTCACATATATCATCATAAAGACGGTCAGTTTTAGCTTCAATGAAAAGGAAGAGTAAATATTGGATTTACATTCATCAGGTAGATAGAAACATAACTCCAAATGATTGCATGTTTAAATAGATGGCGGTTTGCTTGTTCGTTAGCAATACCAACGTTGTGAGACTATGAAATGTCAGGGCAGTGTGTCTTCTTCTGCCCCCAAGTGGCCAAAAAAAGCCTAAATAGAAGCCATGCAGATTATGTTGGATTGAGTTTTCTGGATTAATTATGACTGACTTTATTGTAATCCTGATCTAGATTATATTTTGTGATGTAGATTTTTTTTAATTTAAAGCAGTGGACCTCACATTGACCACAGAAATGTGACTATGCTTGGTCCAGTGACAAGGGCAAGTAAGAATACAGCGGAATATGAAGGAGATTTACCTGCTTTCCCTTAGAGTGTGTGCGCGTGTGCGTGTATGACTATGTCCATAATTGGACCGGAATCTGTTAGTGAATGTGTTCACTGAACACGCTCTGCGGGTTTGGGTGGCTGGAGCGTCTGTAGTCTCTCTACAGCAAGAACCAATTAGGATTAATGAGTTTGGAGGACAACAACAGAGAAATGAGTTGCGGAGAAAGATGCTTATTGTTTCCCTGAAGACGCCAACAAAAGGCTCTAACCCAGAGTTCATTTTCACCATGAATAACAAAAGTGAATCTCCTCTTATTACTGAGCAGATTAGAGTTTTAGCCCTACAAACATTTCCTGGCGGCAAAGCTGGCCCAGAAGCACGAGTCATTTCACTGCAGAGCCAGAGCTTACAGTAACTCTGTTCAAGCTTTCTCGATCAAGAAAAGGTTACTGGTGCCATATAATGTTTTACATTGCAAGATCTCTACAGTAACTACTACCTTATACATTTCATTTAGCTAACGCTTTTATCCAAAGCAACTCCCAATAAGTGCATTCAACCATGAAGTACACACTGGGAACAGCAAGAATCACATAGAAATATATAGTAGCTTCAAATAAGCCAAACTACAAAGTGCCATATGTAATTTCAACATGTACAGTAAGTGCAATTTCTAAAACATATGGTGATACATTGGTGCAAGCAAATCATGCATAATCATCCAGCTAATTTAAACAGCTCACGTTGCTGTATTGTTTGAACAGTTAACTTCATTTAACATTTTATGGGGTGTTTTTCTTTTGTTTTGCGGAATGAAAATGTTCCACCAAAATAAGTTCCTTCCCGAGACTATTTTCCAGAGGCTCCGTTTCTGTGTCAGGAGCTTAGTGCCAATCCCAGTTGTAATTGGTTTAATGAATTGCAAACAACCCAAAGTGTTTATTTCTCTTATCCTAGAATGTATCTGAGGTGTAACCAGACTTTACTTCACAGCGCTGTGGAGATAGGTCTTGCAATGCGAGGCTATCTATATTTATCCCTTAATCTTTCCAACGTTCCTTACAGGGTGAATAAATTCAGTTTCAAATCTTGAATGATAATTATTAGACTGTATCATTAATGCAGCTACATTTTACCCAAAGTTAAATGACATTGGGTCTTGAATATATTGTATGATACGATTTATATATTTAAGCAACCACCATGTAACGGGTAAAACATCTACATCCCTGCACGCTAAACTCATCATCCACAGTATTTTAAATGCATGCATGATTTAATTACTTTCACAGTGCCTAATGGTGTTAGTGTGACTGCAAATCTCGCAGCCTATAAATGCTGGCGAGGAAGCAAAAAGAATATTCTGGAAAAGACCCAGCATATATTTAAAACAGTTGCAAGTTGGCACAAAGTACACACACAGCCAACAGCAGCTTAAATCCAGAGATATGTTTATGGGGATTTGTGTTGATCTTAAGTCACCAGTTTAAGTAGTGCACATGTGTGTGCTGTTGTCTGGCTGGAGACTCCCTGGAACATTTGCAGTAACAGGAAAAAGATGAAGTTCTATTATTGTGACGGAAGCTTGTATCCCTGTCCTCCACACACATCACAATGCTGGCTCAGTATAGAAACAAGTCTCTGAGATCAAACACAAACTTCTGCCAATAGAACCAGAGCCACTGAAGCAGCTTAGGAGCAACCTTGAAGAACCACCCCATCCACCACACTATCGAACACACTGCAGAGACCGCTGTCAGGCCTCTCTTCTCTGCCGGTATTTTAAGCACCATGCTGGTCTGAAATATGGCTGTGGTATTGTAAACATATTTCAACTCACTTTATCCTTCAAACAAGACACACACCAAAAATGTGCTACAGAAAATCTTGCTCACTTTTCAGACGTTACGCTAATTCTTCTTGTTTTTCTTGTGATAAACTGGACAGATATACCTCGTCTGGAATGAAACATGGGTGTGTTAAGGCTAAAATGTTTGGAACCATATATTACAAACACAGGAAGATATAGAGAACCCTGTGGTTTTACTTCTGTAAATACTGTGGTGATCTGTGGTTCTGTTCTAGTGTATATATATATATATATATATATATATATATATATATATGTGCCTGTTTACACATTCAACTCTTTACACTGTGTGCATGTATGATGGTTAGCATGTGTGCCTCTTTGCAAGTGGGTGCGTGTGCGTGCGTGTGTGTGTGTGTGTGTGTGTGTGTGTGTTTGTAACAGGAAGTGTGAGGATGCATGCAGTCAGAGGACACATGGGATTTCCCACAGTGACAGAACTGCTCAGCTGAACGAGGCTCCCCGCAGTGGGTGGTTTGTGTTTCCTTTACATGGCTGGGCCTATTTGTGTTCTGTGTAAATTTAAAAAAAATCACTGTGAGATGTATTCATGTCATGTGTATGGGTATGGGCTGGTCAAATGTTGCAACACATAACATTTAAGCTAAAGGCTTCTGCTAGATTAGTACGATATCAATAAAAATAAACATCTAATTAGTCAAACTGTATTTTATCCATCAAAGTGACCAATATCCGCCTATAGTGTATCAGCTGTAGTGTGTGAGGCATGTGTCAGTGCAGTTGGTGGTATCAGGGCCTGTTTCGGCATGTGTTGCATTAGTCTGTGGAAACAAATGAAGGTTCAGCAGGTGTCAGACACTGCATGGACGGAATCAAGAACCATAAGCTGACTTCCTCACTGTCAAGACAACTGGCCCTGGCAAATGCTTACTAGCTAACAAACCAGTTTAACTGTTCAAAGTGAATACTGAAACACCGTAAATATGCTCTCATGTGGAACTGTTGCCTACTGGCAGCTGCTGTTTGAACTGAAGACAGAGTGACAAAGTGTTGCTGGCTCAAGCTTTACTGGGGCCTTAAGCAGAATGTAATTTCACCCCGTCAAATGCTGCATAGCATGGTCAACACAGCCTGACATTTTTGCTGTACAGTGCACTATGACTATGTGTTCAATGCTACGCATAGCCGGCTCTGTTGTGAAGTGACTTTTTTGTTCTGTCAAGCAGGATAGATGCTTGAAACATGTCTCTATAGAAGATATGGAGTCTAGAACCTCTATAAAAAAATAATGTTGCACCAATGGGTGAATGTATTAACAATATATAATTAAAAAATGTTAACAATGAGATGTCATGAGGGTGAGTAAGGATTCTCCCAGACCAAAACCAGTACATGTCAGGATATCAGTAACATTGGAACTGACCTTTTCAAATTTTTTACAACATGGTATGGAATATTTTACTCAAGACCCTCTAATGTGTTAGTTGTAAAACCTGCAGTATACTGGCTTTTTATGTTTTTATTGTTAACGGTGATCTGAATGATGTTTTTGTAGTTTTCTATTCTGACCAAGTGATAAAATACAATCATCGTCTTATTATTTTTGAAATGTCATGAAGTCAGCTTCATCAGCTTCAGCCAAAGTAGGAGGAACATGTCTGCCTCATAAATGCCATAT
Source organism: Etheostoma spectabile (assembly GCF_008692095.1). NCBI lineage: Eukaryota > Metazoa > Chordata > Actinopteri > Perciformes > Percidae > Etheostoma > Etheostoma spectabile. The sequence continues at coordinate 19,491 of NW_022603241.1, forward strand.
CAGTCACACATTTATTTATATAGTTTTTTAATTAACTGCACTGTATTGCCTATTTTTATTCCAAGCATTCTTCTTCTTGTCAAAACCTGGTGCCTGCATTACCCACAATTCAACACGACTATTGTCAGTTTGCTCTGACATGTGTTATGCTAGTAGCGGCCAATTAGTAATAGTCTCCAGCACTAACCAAACGCTTTATCAGACTTCACATAGCTCCCTTTTGGAGACGCTAAAGTCTTTAAAAACAACATAACAAAATATGAAGTAGTACTTCTCAACACCTGCAAACACACTTTGATGTAAAAAATATGTGGAGTTTACATTTGCAATAGGGATCAACAAAATACAGTACTGTCAATGATTTCTAGATTTTTGACTTTTGTATTCAGGCCTTTATGACACATCTCTGATTCACAAACTGACACTAAGTGTCAGTCACAGTTTTTTTAAGGTGAATATGGAACATTTTGGGGGTTACAGCTAGGGTTTGGAAAATAAATGACTGAAGATGTGGGCACAGAAATGTCATGAAAGGTAACCCCAGGTTTCTTCTTCTGATAGTAGGGGGGTTCTTTTTTCATTTAACAGGGAGTCATGATACTCATGATTAAATAGACCCACTACATAAAAGATGCAGTGTGTCTGATGTATGGTTAAGTAACAAGTATCAATGGAAGTACTATTTCATATATAGTGGATTAATCAATGAAGCTATTAAAATATCAACAAATGCCCATACAAAGTTACCAGAGCTCAAAGCGAGGTCTTCAGTTCACCAACAGTGATGATATGATGAGGAAAAGCTAACAGTTTATCAGTATGAAGAGCTTTGCTGCAGCAGGAAATGCCAGGAATGTTTACACATTTTAACTTAATACATTATTTAGATCCATTATCATCATCAGTTGTCGATTACTACTAATTACTAATGAGAAGAAATGAAATAATATGAAATAAAGTTTAATTTGACATCACAAACAAAATGAGACGTTTGTTAGAGAATTGTGGTTGCTACTTTTTGTTACATATTAGATTTTCCACGAAATGCTTAAATGGGCTGGACTCAATATTCAGTACATTAAAATAGCAGTAAAATATTATTTACTATGTAAAACTATAGTGAAGTAATTGTGTCTTGAGCAGAGAATGACACGCCTTCTGTTGGTGTTGTAACCCGAGCTTCCCTATTCTGTGTTTGATGTGGGCAGTAATTAAGATCGGACACTTAATCCTCCTCATTTTGCGTCTTTCATGACAAAATGTAGTGTTTGCAGAAAGTAGTGGACATGCCACGGACCGTTAACCAGAACACATAGACTCTGATAACTCTTTCCCCACTTCCTTTGCTTTTAGTCTAAAGCTTTTACCATTGTTCCTATTGATGTGTCTTGCACTTTTTTGTATGATTTTTGTTTGACCTATTGTTTAAGGCCATCCTGTTATGTACTTAGTTCTAAAGTTAACGTTATGTGCTGTGATGTATAGGTCGGAGCAGTGTTGTGTTGCGTGGGCGTGTGCTCACTGACTTGTCTGTTTCTCTTCCTGTCTCTGAAAAGTTAAACAGTTAACAGAGGATCTCTTTACGGTTGGAAAACTTGCTTTCACATCTATGTGGGCGAGAAAGAACAAGTGGTTATCTCTCATAAAAACTTTTAAGATGATAGAAGAACTCTATGTGTTAATTAGGTGACACAAATGTGTATAGCTGTTGCATGTCACAATGTACATATTCTAAAAGGTTTTGCTTAAGCTGAATTATTTCTTAGGCAGAAAGTTATTCTAATGTGTGCAGAAAATGTTGTTTAAATGTAAAATGTAGTGTAAAAAATAGTTTGACCATTGAGTGGATCCAGCAGCTGGAGAGAAAACAACCTCATTGTGAAGTTGAGGAAAACCAATGCTGCACTCAACAGCCTGTAGTTAGTTTGACTTTTTTCTCTGTTTTCATTACTGATGAGAAAAAGTCCTCATCAGGGGATATTTCCTACAAAGACCTTTTATCCAGTCAGCTCTCAACCCACACTGTTTGTGTACACCCAGTGGGGAGCCTCTCCGAGTTTTTGTTGGGACTGTCAGGCAGTGAAACAGCTGTAGAGCATTTGTTCTATCATGGGGATGCAGGGCTGGGCAACCACCAGAATTTGAAAAAAAATGACATTGATATTAAGCTTTTAATACAATTTTGTTATTCAAGGCTGTACTGGGGATTATTTTATTATCCATTAATCGACCAAATAATTTTTTTAAGTAATTGTTTGGTCTGAAAGAGTTTTTTTTTTTAAATCACATTTCAGAAATTCCATTGTGACATAATAAGATATCATGTTTTATAAAGACCAGTCAAACAAAACCCAAATATTCACTTTACTATCATCAGCCATTTTCCGAAATGAACTCCGGACGATGTCAGAAATCAGTTGCGGACATTGTCCGAAGTTGCTCCTTTAGCCCACAGGAAACAGGAAACTGTCCGTCTCAAATGCATTCTTGCTTACTGGAAATACTGTGTGACGACTGTTTGGAGCCATAATTAACCAAATAAATGAATGAATACATAAACAATTCAATATATCAAATTTTCTGGGGGGGAGAAGAATTATAGTATATTTGAAAATAGTTTTTTAAATTAGAGACTTATTTTGCGTCTTGGTGTGGGCTTGGGGCTCATGGCCCAACATTATTGGCTACGGCCCTGGGTACAAATGTTGGAGCTGTTTGAAGGCAGGTTATTTTGAGGCTGGCAGTTCAGTACATCATTGAAACCCTAATGAAATGTTATTATTGCCAAAACGACTATGCTGCTGTTTTTTACACTGACAGTTGAAGTTACCTTGAAAGCAAATTCATTTGCTTGATGCGTCATGTACATTCGTCACTACAGTGTCATTTTCTGGTCCATATTGTGTGAGGCTATGTAGTAGAAGTAGTGTTATCTTTGGGAGACTGGATTTGACCACCGGCCTTGTAACAAACTAAAAAGTTGCAATCAAAGTAGCAGCAGACACTTACCACTCAGTGAAATAAGTGGCTTTTCTAAATCGCAATTTTGGAAAATGTCCTCCACCGCTTTTCCGAGAACCAGTTTCTGTAGAAACCAGGGTAAATAAGATAAAGAAGTGATGGTTCTGAATATATTTCTGTTGACAGATTCACTTTATACTTGGACTTTTGACTGCTTGAAGCCACTGACTTCTGTTTAGCAGCATTAAACTAGCAGAGTGTCGAGGGTTGAAAGCGTGTGCAGAGTTGCGCTGTCATCATGAAGACTAGGCGTGGTGGCCTTTGAGGCTTTATGAAGCAGCGCTCTGTTCCCACCAGACCTTACCAATCACTCCCCGGCTTTGATCAACAAACCTCAGGCCAGGCTGCTCAACCATCAGCTCTCTGAACACATTCTGTTTGATTTCGTTCGTGATATAAACTGATTCATGAAAAGCTCCTTGCTTGGTTTACATGGGATCCTCCATGAGTCCCCACTAGGTTCTAATCGCCAGTTTGACTCAGCTTAGAGCTTGCCTTTATGAAAACAACACCCACAGCTATGGAAACCCTGAGAAGGAACAGAAAAAGGAAACATTGGTCCGTTGTGGTTATTTTAAAGCTATGATTCAAAAACAGGTACAAAAATGCAGGTAGGAACTAAAATACACCACAGGGGAACATAGGTAATCCCGTAAAACATGTGGAGGAAAGGTCATTCAGTCACAAAGAATCATATGACATAACAATTCTGTTTCAAAAGCAGAAACAGCAACGTAAAAACATAACCGAGAGAATAAAATAAACCCAAGGCTTGAAACATTTTAAATATAAAGGTCACTTTACCCAACATGGAGTGTACCTCTCAATCTGTGAGAACAGTTTTGTGTGGCTCTGGAAGAACTTTGTCAAGTTTGAGGAAACCTGGATAATGTTATTAAGGTTATCTGAATTTGGATTCAATAATTTGATTGGGGGGAAAAAAATCGCTACAAACTGGTGGGTAAAGTCAAAGTTTGGGTATTTACCAGGCAGGGAAGGCCTAAGGAAAGATGCTATCAAGTTGTATTATGGGAATAGCTTGATCCTTACTAAGAATTAAAAGTCAGGATATCTTGCCTCTGCTGCTTTGATTTTGACCATTCTTTTATTTTTTATTTTTAAATCTGTCTCTCACAAGTCCACTAACTTCATGAAGTACAATATCAAATTGCTTGAGTAGCCCTTTAATCCATCAGATTATAACCGCATCAGGGAAGAACACAAAATGTAATTTTTTTGCACCAATGATCCTTAAATGATTTGTTTATTGAGGTAAAGTTATGCACAACCACACATCCTTGTGTTCCTTCCTTAGGGTCCTGTGTCTCATTTAGATCCAGTAACTGGTTACACCACATTTAGCAGCAATAAGTGCAACTGGACACTGACAGTAGAACTGGCATGCTACATGACCCTGCTTCGGCTTTAGCCTATGAACTCCATGCCTGATGTGAATTTGCAGGATTTTCTTATACAGGCAGAATCATGAGCTTATTTAAAGTTATAGACAGGGTTCCCGCAGGGTCTTAAAACCTCTTAAAAATGGCCAAACTTTCATCTGAGGTCTCAAATTTCATTTAGTCAGGTCTAAAAAAGGTTTTACCCTCATTCATTTCCAGAAACGCTGGCCGCAGAAAGAAAAAGTATTGCGTTGTAGTCTACAAAGCGGAGCTCTAGAGTTTTTTGCTCTGTAACAAAACCAGCAGAACGCTGCCCTCAGAACGTTGGTTTGGTGGGTTGTAGTTCCTTCTAGGGAAATTGGTGTTGGTACGGATGCGGTGATAAAACTACAAATCCCGTGATGAATTTAATACTGCCCGCAAAATACATCTGCGTCTCCTCAGAGCTTGTTTAAAGTTCGGCTAGGCCTACGTGTGGAAAATGGTAAGTGTACTTTTAACGAGACATGGCTAGATCGCAGCGATTTTTGCTGTTGGTTGCAAGCGGTACCCAGCTCCAGGTACGAGGCTCGCTGCAAACTTTGCCGTCGTATTAATATGGTGTTTTTGTAATGTAAATAAATATGAGATGAAATCTACTCTATTTGAGGCGTTTGTTTTAGCCTATTTTCATTTTGGGCCTAAGGTTTTGGGCATTTGGCACTTTGTTGGGTTGAAGCTTACTAATGTGATTGCGTCTGTAAATTAAAATTAATGCTTTTTCAGTGACTGAACTTATTGAAATAAAATGTTTTTTTCAGAATTTCTCTGATTTGAATAATGTTTTGGTAATACATCGTGTAGGTCTTAAATTTCAATCTTTATGGTCTTAAATTGACTTACTAAAACCTGCAAGAACCCTGCATACAAGTCTTGATGCAGAAGAAGCATCTGCAAACCACTGCCACCACATGCGAGGGTCTTACCGTGGAATGCAGTGTTTGCTTTTCACCAGACATAACAGGTGCTGCGCAAGCCACAATATCCAGTTGTGAGTCCTCTGTTCATTAACATCTCCCAGAAGTCTGAAAATCAGTCAAGTGGCATATTTTTTTACTAAGCAATGCTTTGCTTTCTGCCTGCTGTTTATTATTCCCGTGTCTCTGAAAGTGGCGTCATAAACTCAGCCTAGAGAAGTTGGTAGAGAATTCTTGATGTAGTTTTTTTTTTAGATTTTAGTTTTTGTAATTTCCTAATGATTGTTCACATTTTTGTCTTATAGTTGCTTATATAGCTTATTATAAGCTATGATTGGACTATTGATGGAGGGGCTTAGTATTCAGCCAGTTGGGTTGTGAAAATGAGATACTGAGAGCACATTAAACACATATTTGCATAAAGGCAAGGCAAGGCAAGCAGCTTTATTTGTATAGCACATTTCAGCAACAAGGCATTCAAAGTGCTTTACACAAATCAGTTAAACGATAAACACAAGTACAAACAGTTAAAAATCACAAGCATTAAAAACCGGTAAAACACATGAATAGACAGTTAAAAACAAAGAAGAACACATAAAACACAAGAATAAAATTTACAGTGTGCAGCATAAGAATTTAAAGAAATGATTAGTCATTTAAAGAAAGCAGCATCAAATAGAAAGGTCTTCAGCCTGATTTAAAAGAACTGAGAGTAGCAGCGGATCTACAGGTTTCTGGGAGTTTATTCCAGATATGAGGAGCATAGAAACTGAAAGCTGCTTCACCCTGTTTAGTTCTGACTCTGGGGACAGAAAGCAGACTGTCCCAGATGACCTGAGAGGTCTGGGTGGTTCATAGTGTAGTAGCAGATCAGCAATATATTTTGGACCTAAACCGTTAAGTGATTTATAACTAGCAAGAGTACTTTGAAATCAATTCTTTGAGACACAGGAAGCCAGTGTAAAGACTTCAGAACTGGAGTGATGTGATCCAGTCTCTTGGTCTTAGTGAGGACTCGAGCAGCAGCGTTCTGAATCAGCTGCAGCTGTCTGATTGATTTTTTAGGGAGACCTGTAAAGACCCCGTTACAGTAGTCAAGTCTACTGAAGATAAAGGCATGGACAAGTTTTTCCAAATCCTGTTGACACATAAGTCCTTTAACCCTTGATATATTCTTAAGGTGAGTAGGCTGACTTTGTAATTGTCTTAAGTGGCTGTTAAAGTTCAGGTCTGAGTCCATGACTACACCAAGATTTCTGGCTTTGTCTGTTGTTTTTAACATTGTTGTTTGAAGCTGAGCGCAGACTTTTAATCGTTCCTCTCTTGCTCCAAAAACACCACCTCAGTTTTTCCTTCATTTAATTTCAGAAAGTTCTGGCACATCAGCCGTTAATTTGTTCGATGCACTTAGTCAGTTTTTTGTATTGGACTATAGTCCCCTGGCGATAAGGTTATGTAAATTTGTGTGTCGTCCGCATAACTATGGTAACTTATTTGTTTTTCTCCATAATCTGAGCCAGTGGAAGCATGTAGATGTTAAACAGAAGAGGCCCCAGAATGGAGCCTTGCGGAACTCCGCACGTCATATTTTGTACGCTCTATGCATAATTACCTATAGACACAAGGTAATCCCTATTCTTTAGGTAGGATTCAAACCAGTTTAGTACTAAGCCAGAAAGGCCAACGCAGTTTTCCACGGTCCTAGTAGTATGTCTGGTCGACCCGTGTCAATGCAGCACTGAGATCAGTAATACTAAGATTGAAATTTTGCCATTATCTGTGTTAAGGTGGATGTCATTAAAGACTTTGACAAGAGCCGTTTCAGTGCTGGGTGTGGGTCGGAAAACCCGACTGAAAGGTAATCAAAACTGTTGCTTAGTGACAAGAAATGGTTGAGTTGTTGAAAGACTACTTTTTCAATGATTTTACTTAAAAACGGAAGGTTTGATATTGGCCTATAGTTGCTCATTAGGGACTTGTCTAGGTTGTTTCTTTTTTAAGAGTGGCTTTATTACTGCAGTTTTCAGGGCCTGTGTAAAGATTCCTGAAAGAGAGATGTGTTCACAATCTGATAAGGATCAAAGTCAAACAATTGGAAACATTTTTGAAAAGTCCCGTTGGTAGAACATCAGGCAACAGGTCGAGGTTTTCAGATGTTGATAATGTCCTCCAGGTTTGTATGGTTGATCGTGTGAAATTTCTGTCATATGGAACTATTTTTGCTTGAACACTGTGACAACACATATCCTGAACTTGATATGGAGTCACGACTGTTTGTCTAATCTTTTGAATTTTGTCTTTGAAGAAGGAGGCAAAGTCATTGCAGGCCTTGGTAGATAAAAGTTCAGATGCTACTGGTACTGGAGGGTTTGTTAACCTATCAACAGTAGCAACAAAGCACGTGAATTATTATTGTTTCTAGAGATAATATCATAGAAAAAGGACCTTCTTGCATTCCTCAGTTCCAATTATAAATGCGAAGTCTCTCTTTATAGGGAGTTATAATGGACCAGGAGATTTGTTTTTCGCCACCTTCGTTCAGCTTTCCTACACTCTCTTTTTTCTGTTTCTCACCCAGTAGGACATTTCTCCATGGAGATCTTTTCTTACAAGACAACAACTTTGACCTTAGTGGGAGCAATGGCATCAATAACATTTGTAATTTACAGTTGAAATTATCGACAAGCTCATGCTGAGAGCCCAGAGAGGGCTGGTGTGGAGGAGAAAAGCTGTATAAATGTGTCACTGGTGTTTTCAGTGTGATATACCTTTTTCTGATTATCTTTGTTTGGACACTTTTGGGCACAGAGATAGTGCCGTTAAAAGAAAACACAGGAATGATCTGAGAGAGCAACGTCAGTCACCACAACCTTGGAATTTTCAGACCTTTGGAGACAATCAAGTCCAGAGTGTGCCCCTTATTGTGGTGGGCTCCGTCACATGCTGAGTCAGTCCATAGTTCTCAAAAACACAACACAGCTCTTTTGTCCCCCTGTCCTGGGGGCTGTCAAC
>NW_022603242.1:0-50000 GCF_008692095.1 Etheostoma spectabile
CTATGCAAAAAGTCGCACAGCTGTTTTGGCGACTGCTTTCTCAGAATCTTAGAGAGAAATGGAAGGTGGATATGGTCTATAGTTGGCTAAACATCTCGATCAAGGTTGGTTTTTTTCAGAAGAGGTTTAATTACAGCAACTTTAAAGTGCTGTGGTACATAGCCTGTTAATAAAGACAAATGGGTTATATCCAGTAGCGAAGTGTTGACTAATGGTAAAACTTCTTTAAGTAGCCTAGTCGGGATGGGTCTAAGAGGCAGGTTGAGGTTTAGATGAAGAAATAATTGAAATAAATTGATAAAGAGCAAGTTAAGCAAAGCAGTCAAAACATGTATCTGGTTTTACAGCTGTTTCTAAGGTTCCTGAGTTTAGAGATAAGTCAGTGCCAGTTAAAGCAGGTCTTGGTGAATTTTGCTTCTAATAGTTATAATTTTATCATTGAAGAATCTCATAAAGTCGTTACTACTAAGAGCTATGGGAATTCTTGGCTCAGTAGAGCTGTGACCTTCTGTTAGCCTGGCTACAGTGCTGAAAGAAAACCTGGGGTTGTGTCCTATTTTCCTCTATTAATGACGAGTAGTACGCTGCTCTGGCATTACGGAGGGCCTTCCTATACGTTTTAAGACTATCTTGCCAGATAAACGAGAATTTACAGTTTGGTGAACGCCAACTCTTCAAAGTTCCGCGATATTTTGCTTAATTTGCGAGTTTCAGGTGTTTACCATGGAGCTAACCGTCTTGTTTTATTATCTTCTTTTTTAGAGGGGCAACAGAGTCAAGAGTCATTCGTAGCGAGCCTGCGCGCTATCAACAAAATGATCGATATACTATACTGGCCCATTCATGATAAGCACTGTATACTCTGACTGCAGCAACACAAGTTCAAATTTCAGTGATACCTAATTTTATGGTGATTACGAGACTGAATGCAAAGTGATCTGTTTAATGGGTAGCAGGGGGATTGGGTGGACATGATGATGGGATGCAAACAGTGGTAATCTCTGCAACAACAAGGTGCTGCTGGGACTTGAACCCAGATTTCCAGTTTACTAGACAGGCACTTTAACCAACTAAGCAACAGCATCTCCATTAGCAGGTGTATGTTAATTCTCAATTTCTCTTTTACCTTGAATAAGCTAAACATACAGTATACTGACTTGCAGTATTGGGAGTAACGTGTTACAAAAGTAACGCAAATAAGTAATGTATTCCTTTTTGCTTTAACACAGTAATATAACTCATTACTAATTACATTTCAGTAATATTATACTTGTTGAAACAACAAGAAACCCAAACATTAAAGTGGAGCCAGTGAAGCTCGGTCCACCAGGTGGACCATCACCATTTGAACCAGACTGGGAGGACGCTTCAGGGCCCAGCACGAATCGTGGAGCAACAGCTACGGCCGCAACAGTGCCTTCTGACGTCCACTAAGGACCCCCCAGTTGCTCAGAAAAGGGAAGTTCGGGGTCCCTTGCTGGAGTTGCTTGACAAAGACGGATGGATGGTTGGAACCCGGTCACTAACTCATTGTAATCTTGCATGACACACAAACCTGTAGGAGGCACTGTAGCTTAGTGGTTAAAGCACCTGTCTTGTAAACAAGAGATCCTGGGTCCAAATTCAGTGCCTTAATCATCAATATTTATGTATCAGCACTAGAAAGAGTGTATATATATTTTTGTTGGTGTTGCTATAGTGCCTAACAAGCATTATTTAATTTTGCCCAGTTGCCCAGTTATATTCTGTTTTACAGCAGAGAACCCCTGAGGCCCGACAGACGCCATTACAGTTGGTAACATCAATCAGACAAAAAAGAGCCTATTTCACAAGTACCTTGGGCAGTTCTGAATGACTGATGGGGTTCCTAAGCATTTCAGTCCCATGTGTACAGACAAGATTATCAGCAACATCGCCACTCAGAAAAGTTTCTGGTATGCAAAGACCATAAAATGCCACGCTCACGCCACACAGGAGGCCTTACCCGTGACTTCCACCAGCTGCAGATCCACTCCGCTTCGTGTCTGCTCCGTGATCCGCAGTCCTCAACACCCACCAGGTCCGGATTTGTTAAAGGCCATGACGGACCACTGAAGTCAAGACCCACAGGATTTTGCAAATTAATGTATGATCTATAAACAGAACCACAAAACCAGAAGAATGAACTAGATGACCCTTGCATTGTTCTGAATTTAATGTGTTTTAATGTATCATCTTAAGCCTGTATTAATGTAGTGTTTCTGTGTAAAGCAACATGCCTTTTTCATTTGCTACCAGGGCTTAATGAGTGGCATGGGAAAGACATGATGATGGGATGCAAACAGAAGTAATCGCTGCAACAACCATGTGTTGCTGGGATTTGAACCCATGATCACCTGTTTACCAAAAGAGCATTTTAACCAACTAAGCCACAGACTTCTGCACCGTATAATGTGGCTGTATTGGGGTCGATCGTCTGTCAATCGCTTTAGCAGTTCCATCCCAGTGTAAAAATCCCTGTAATTTACCAGACTAAAATGTGCCTGCGTTTTCTACGATCTTGGCCTGTGCTGACCTCCTGTTCCTCAGATCAAATTAAAGTGACAATGCATGTTTAAATTCTAAAACTTCAACCTATTGTTCTAGAACTGCAACTTAACATTCCAGAACTGCAGCTTAAAAGAAAGTTGATATGTATATGCATTAATCCAAAATAAAGTTGATGTGTATATGCATTAATAAGAAGACCCTGTGGCGCAACGGCAGACTGTCAGTAGAAATAAACCTTTGTTGTAAGAAAACTTGTTTAATTTGTTATGAATCTTTTTTGTAATTTTACATATGTTTAAAAAATATCAGAAAAGCCAGGCACTTCTCAAGTTTTGAGTGGCGGTCCAAAATTTCACTTAAAACTCACTTGTCCCCCTCATCTCTGCTATCATCCACTCCTCCTTACCACTGGAACCGTCCCTACATCCTTCAAAACTGCTGCCATCACCCCTATTTTGAAAAAACCTGGTGCCGATCCATCCAACTTCAAAACTTCCGTCCTATTTCCAATCTACCCTTCCTCTCCAAAATTCTTGAAAAAACAGTTGCTCTCAACTCCATTCTCCCTATCCCACAATAACCTGTATGAACAGTTCCAGTCTGGTTTCCGCCCCCTCCATAGCACTGAAACACCACTCATCAAATCACCAACGACCTCCTAATGGCAGCTGATTCTGGACTCCTCACCATCCTCATCCTCCTCGACCTGAGTGCAGCATTTGACACCATCTGTCACACCACCCTCCTCAATAGGCTATCTTCCATTGGCATCACCCACACTCCGTTAGACTGGTTCACATCTTACCTCTCTGGTCGCACACAGTTCATTCAACTCAAGTCCTGTGAATCCATTCCCTCCTCCGTCACTTCAGGTGTGCCCCAGGGCTCTGTTTTGGGGCCCCTACTCTTCATCATTTACCTGCTTCCCCTCGGCAATATCTAACGCAAATTTAACATTCACTTCCACTGTTACGCCGATGACACCCAGCTCTACCTCTCCACCAAACCCTCGTCCACTCTCCCGCCCACCTCCCTTACGGATTGCATCTCTGAAATAAAATCTGGCTCACCCAAAACTTCCTCAATTAAACAGTAATAAAACCGAGGTTCTCCTCATTGGCACCAAAGCCACTCTTTCCAAAACAGACAGTTTTTCTCTCACAATTGACAACTGCTCCGTCTCACCCTCCCCCAAGGTTAAGAGTCTGGGTGTCATCCTTGACAGCACATTATCCTTTCAACCCCATGTCAATAACATTACCCGGTCTGCCTACTTCCACCTACGTAACATCAATCACCTCCGCCCCTCCCTTACCCCCCACACTGCTGCAATTCTTGTCCACAGTCTCGTCACTTCCCGTCTCGATTTTTGCAACTCTCTCCTCTTCGGTCTCGCTCACAAATCCCTCCACAAACTTCATTGGTCCAGAATTCAGCTGCCCACATCATAACTCAAACCCCTCCATCCACCACATCACTCCTGTCCTCCAACAGCTCCACTGGCTCCCGGTCCAGTTCCGTATCAAATTCAAATCCTTCTATTAGCATTCAAGGCCATCCACAACCTCGCCCCCCCATATTTGTCTGATCTCCTCCAGCGTCCCACTCCCTTCCGCTCCCTCAGATCCTCTTCCTCCATAAACCTGTCTGTCCCCCCCGCCCGTCTCACCACCATGGGGGGCAGAGCATTTAGCCGCTCTGCTCCCCGTCTCTGGAACTCACTACCCCCCCAACTCAGAAACATTGATTCATTCCCCCATTTCAAATCACAACTAAAAACACATCTGTTTAAACTGCCTATTTCACCTAAAGTCTGTTGCTCCGCCTTTTCTGTTGTATAGTATTTGTTTTGCTGTATAGTATTTGTTTTTCTGTTGTATAGTATTGTTTTTCTGTTGTATAGTATTTCTTTTGCTGTTGTATAGTTTTGGTTTTGGTTTTGCTGTATAGTATTTGTTTTGCTGTTGTATAGTATTGGTTTTGTTTTGCTGTATAGTATTTGTTGCTGTTGTATAGATTTGTTTTTCTGTTGTATAGTATTTGTTTTGCTGTTGTATAGTATTTGTTTTTCTGTTGTATAGTATTTGTTTGCTGTTGTATAGTATTTGTTTTGCTGTTCTTAATTTATGAATTCCCTGTGCGGCGTCCTTGAGTGCAAGAAAGGCGTCTTTAAATAAAATGTATTATTATTATTATTAAAACTTCTGAAATGTTACAGTTCTAGAATGTTACTTGGCAGTTCTAGAATCTTAGGTTGAAGTTCTAGAATGTAAAGATGCAGTTCTAGAAAGTCAAGCTTTCATTCTAGAAAAGATGCAGTTGTAGAACAATAGGTTGTAGTTTTAGAATATTAAGAGTTATGGTCCTAAAATGTTACTTACAGTTCTACAATGTTATTGTAGTTCTAGAATGTTAGGTTTGATTTCTAGAATGTTAATCTGTCGATCTAGAATGTTAGGTCAAACTTCAAGAATGTTAACCTGCAGTCCTGGAATGTTAAGTTGCAGTTCTGGAACAATAGGTTGAAGTTGTAGAATTTTATGAGTTGCGGTCCTAAACTGTTAATTACAGTTCTAAAATCTTACATTGTAGTTCTAGAATGTTGAGTTGCAGTTCTAGAACACAGGTTGAAGTTTTAGAATTTGAACATGCATTGTCACCAGACTTTAGTTTGATCTGAGGAACATGAGGTCAGCACAGACCATGATTGTAGAATGCAGGCACATTTCAGTCTGGTAAATTTCAGGAATTTTTAAACAAGGATGGAACTGCTAATCTTGCAAATGACAGCATATCCACTGCAATACAGCCACCTGATACTGTGCAGAACTCAGGGATTCCCTCTCTAAAAACCCTCCGCCCACGTGGGACTCTAACACACGACCCTGAGATTAAGAGTCTCATGCTCTACCGACTGAGCTAGCCAGGCTCTTCTCAAGATTTAAGTTGCAGTCCCAAATTTTACTTAAAACTTCTGAAATGTTACAGTTCTAGAATGTTACTTGGCAGTTCTAGAATGTTAGATTGAAGTTCAAGAATGTTAAGCTGAATTCTACAATTTTAGCTTCAAATTCTAGAATGTTAAGCTGCAGTTCTAGAATGTTAAGCTGTAGTTCTAGAATGTTAAGATGCAGTTCTAGAAAGTTAAGCTTTCATTCTAGAAATTTGAGTTGCATTTCAAGAACAATAGGTTGAAGTTTTAGAATTTTTATAAATTGCGTTCCCAAAAGGTTGCTCATAGTCCTAAAAGGTTACATTGTAGTTCTAGAATGGTAAGGTGCAGTTCTGGAATGTTAAGTTGCAGTTGTAGAACAATAGGTTGTAGTTTTAGAATATTAAGAGTTATGGTCCAATCATTACCGACATACTGGAAGTCGTCCATGTTTAATTAGATGCTCTCCAGTTATTGTTGTTTGGTAGATTAACATTATATTTTCTTACTTTGGGGACTTTTCATTTCATATTCTTTGTCTGACATTTTCTATCCCTGTTTGTATTTTCTGTGACTGCATGTGATTTTAAATCTGTTGGAGTTTCTTCAGACTAAAGCAAAGACACTGATGATGTCATCCAAAAGAGACATAAAGGACAGCACCTGTTTCCAGAGGACACTAAAGAATGACGGAGCAGCAGGAAACAGAGCAGCTCAAATAGCAAACAGCTGATTTATTCATCTGACTCGTAGAATAACGCCAATGATTGACTTGTTTTAAATGTCTGGGAATGTGGAACAGCTCCATGCTGACTACCTGAATAAAACAAGGCCACATGCTGATTATTGGGGACTTGATTTGATGGATTTATTCTTCCTGTTGTGTCTCTGTTAAACTCCTAATTTAAAGGTAAAGTCAGCGTCCACTAAAGGTTGTGCTGTTGCTGCTGACAGACTCAGATCATTATTCTAAGTGTGTGACAACATTATGGATGGATCCCTACAGAGATAGACCTTTTAGTTAACGAGGAACATCCTTTTAGTTTAGATCCTTTAGTTTCCAACCAGACCAGAGTGGTGATTGTAGGAACAGTGGAAAGATGAACCAAGACGGCTTTCATATATATATTTTCTTTTTCTATGACTATAGTTGTGTTTGTTATTAACAGAAATCAACCTGTCAACATTTCTATTCATCATAAAGTTTTTTACTGCCAGTTCAAAATGGAGCTGAACACGGAGGAGGATTCCTCCCTAACGGCGCTCTGCTCTGCTCCGTGCCCCCGCTGTCCGGTAATAGTTAAAGCAGATAAAAACCTAAAGAACACTCAAAGCTTCAATATAAAACTTACTTAAGAATCTTTTCATTCAGGTTCAAGAGAAGCCCTGTTTCCAGCCAGACTATGAATTGATTCATAAAATCCCTGGTATTAATATGTGGTCAGTCCCATATGGTCTAGTGGTTAGGATTCCTGGTTTTCACCCAGGTGGCCCGGGTTCAACTCCCGGTATGGGAATTGCTATCTAGCCAATGAAGGTCTGTAGAAAGATCTGGTTTAATGGTCCTGTATTAAATGAAGTACGCAACCTATGCCCCTATATAGTATATACAGTGCCTCAGAATTGCTTGTTGAATGGTCTATTAGCTTTGGAACCCCCCTTCCCCACAGCTTTCAATTGTCAGATATGGGTGGGGGAGTGGGCTCTGTGTCCAACCCTTTCTGTGTAAAAAAAACAAGTAAAGAATTTCTTGGATGAGAGACAAAACTTCTGCTGATGTCTTTTTACCAAGTCCAGTTGCCCTTGGCCTTGTTGTGAACTTTTGGGGTAACAGCATGGATCAGGAACCAAAACAGATTTATTTCCCATCTGGCAGGTATATCTGTGGCCTCAGTGGACATTTTGAAAATAGTTGCACAATGTTGACCCAATTGTCAGTCTATTTCCCATCTGGCAGGGACATTTCTGGATTCAGGTGGACATTGTGGACAGAAACATTGGTGGATCTTGAGTCCCACCAAGGATTTGGCCTGTATTGCACATTGCCTTCACATCCCGTGCAATGTATTGCCATTGTCAAGCACATTGACTTTCTTCCATGTCTCCATATATTTGGGCTGACAGTTGAGAAACCTTCCCTTGTTAACTATGACATGGATGATTGAGAGCCTACTTTATCATGACATGTTTAATTTACTCTATTATAATTTTTGAGACAGGTCCTACTGAAGCTCTGCTGGATCAGTCAGGATGGCCGAGCAGTCCCAGGTGCTGCATTCAGGTCGCTGTCTCCAGTGGAGGCGTGGGTTCTAATCCCATTTCTGACTAGTGTCTTCATTCGGAGTTAATGTCTGAGACGTGATATGGGGAATAAAGAATTAGGAGTTCAATGTATTTAAGGACAACATCGTTGTTTTTTAAGTGCAATAGGCTTGGCCAAACAGGAAGCCCAACAAAAGTCTCAGCTAAAGTCACTGTAGGACAGGCTTGAGCTATTGGTAGGCCACACTCACACACAAAAATTTAAAAAATATGGCAATAGCCTACTATGTCTACAAAAAATGTATAGTCCAGGAAAAGCAAGATTATCAGCAAAAATATGCAAACAGAGGCAGGAGCAAGCAGCAAAGCATCTGCACTGTAAGAAGCAGGAAGCAAGTCAATAGTCCACAGGATCAGTAATAGCAGACACCGGCAAAGTTCAAATCGTAGTGTACTGCCTGTGTCTGTGAATCCTCAGGGAGGCAGCTTGATTGATTTATATGCCGCCTTATTTGTACCACAACAGAGGGCCTCTCCCGGAAGTGGACAGGAATTACCCTGAACATGAATAGTGGAGACAGGTTGCTTCCAGTACCTTAGAAATAACACAACATTGTTCGTGGACGCACATCTGCAATTTGATATCCTGTGATGTGTCATTGGATTGCTACCACTCTTAAAGAATGCCTTTTGCTGTCAGAAGGATTTCAACCTACGCGGTGAGACCCTAATAGATTTCTAGTTCTTCACCTTAACCATTCGGCCACGACAACCTGAAAAGCAGTACTATACCTGTTTGGACAAAGGTTCAGAAACTTTTTTTTCAATTGGTTAGTAGTAGTTACCAGACAAGGGCAAAGTGCAAATTGTAGTGCACTGTCTGTGTCTGTGGATCCTCGTAGAGTCAGCTTAATTGATAGGCTCCCTTTTTGGTTGGATAAAACACAACAATAAACAGTTTAAAAATAAAAATAGATAAAAACAAGAAAAAAGTTACAGGGCAGTATACAAAATTAAACATTAAAGAAATGAATAACCATTTAAAGAAAGGCAACATCAAGAAGAAAAGTTTTCAGCCTTGATTTAAAAGTTACTGAAGATGAAAGCATGGCAAAGTTTTTTCCAAATCCTGTTGACACATACGTCCTTAACCCTTGATATTTTCTTAAGGTGATAATAGGCTGACTTTGTAATTGTCTTAATGTGGCTGTTAAAATTTAAGTCCACGACTTCACCAAGATTTCTGGCTTTGCAATCTTTGCCAAAAAATTAACTTTTGGAAATTGATCTTAATGCCTTAATATAATAAAAAGGAAAAAGAAAAAGACAACGTTTAAGGACACCAACTGTCTTGTCTAGCGATGGTGGTATAGTGGTGAGCATAGCTGCCTTCTAAGCAGCTGACCTGGGTTCGATTCCCAGCCATCGCAGTAGTTTTCATTGTGTGGTTACTTGCTTTATTTTTCAAGAAGTAACCAGAAAGGTTACTTGCCCAACCCGATTTGATAAAAAATTAGATCTCTTTTATGGTACAAATAAGGGAGCATATCAATCAATCAAGCGGCCTCCAGGATCCACAGACACAGGCAGGATACCACGATTTGCACTTTGCCCGTGTCTGGTAAATACTGCTAACCAATTGAAAAGTTTATGAACATTTGTTCAAAAAGGTATGAACATTTTTTTCATGTTGTCGTGTCCGAGTGGTTAAGGCGATGGACTAGAAATCCATTGGGGTCTCCCCGCGCAGGTTCGAATCCTGCTGGCAACGAAAGGTTTTCTTTTAGAGTGCTAGCAAACCAATGACACATCACAGTAACCCCAATTGCAGATGTGCCTTCATGAACAGTGTTGTGTTACTTCATAGGTACTGGAAGCCAACTTTTTCCACCATTTATTATCTGTCTGTGTCACAAGATTTGCAGTGAGCGTTGTATTGTCCAGCAGAAAGGCAACAGGTGTGTTACTTTTTGACTATGATTTATATCGTAGCAGTGCAATCATTTTGCCCAGGTTTGATTTCCAGCCACCGCAGTTGCATTTACAGGTTTTAAAGCCATAAACAACATATTTCAATTTCCTTGCGAGAGTCATCCCAAAAGGATTAATAAAGATTAGTCTGAGTTGATCTCAGAAAAAAGTCAAAAGAATTCCAAAATCTTCAGTGGATGTAGCTCAGTGGTAGAGCTCATGCTTTACATGTATGAGGACCTGGCATCTCCAGCAGGTATTATGGTGGAGTCTTTAAAAGAGCTGCAACAGAAATTACCTCCTGTGGTAATCTGACTGGTAAACAGCACAACAAGCACTTTAAATTTACATGTTTTACAGATTTTATTTACAGTAATTATTAACTAAAGTGTAGTATATTTTTTTTAATTGTTTTTATGGGTGTTACAGCAGGTTAGTTTCTTTTTTTATGGATAAATAACCTCAACCTGCAAGTAAGTCAACCCTCAGCAGGTGGGGACATGTCACTTCAGACACTTGCAGCAACAGACTAGAACAAACGTGCTACTGATTCAAAGCATAGGAAAAAGCAGAGGATGGTTTCGATCCATCGACCTCTGGGTTATGGGCCCAGCACGCTTCCGCTGCGCCAAAGCTGGGGAACAATAGTCTGTAAGGGGGGGGGGAGAAGAGGAAAAAGGGAAGAGGGAGGGAAGAAGGAAAAGAGGAAAAGGAAGAGGAAAAAGGAGGAAAAAAAGAAGAAATGAGAGAAAAGATGAGAAAGATGCTAAATTACACACATAGTGTAAGAGTTTTATAGTTTCTATTAAGTCAGATTTTAATTTAATTGCTGAAATTTGAATGTTTCTGGGAAATAAGGGAAGTTTAACGTAGATTCAAAGGTCACAGGTTCAATCCCCACCTAGTGCCAGAAGATCAATTACACTGTCCACAACTTTAATGTTCTACTAAACAAAGTTTTGGAGGAATAAGATATTAGGAAGGTTGGGAAAAATTTAAACAAATAATTTATAACGTTTAGATTGACTTTTGAACAATATATCTGTTTTTAGTACTGCATACATTTAGTAATCGTGCTATATTTGGTCAATATTAAAAGTTAGTCTTTATATTAAGTATTGTTTAGTAATAAATAATTTTCTTTTTCTTTTAAACAATGTATTACAGGTAAAACCAAGCATTTGTAGTTCTCTTTTCTCTAAAAGCTAGTATGTCTTCCAGTAATCATTGCAGGGAAGTAGGTGTATAAAGGCAAGTCATATGCTCAGCAGTGTGTACACTATCATTTGGAATAATCTTGAAATGAAGCCAATAATATAATACATGCCAACTTTATTACATTATTGATCTTAACAAAACAATATGTCTTCAGGTAACGAAAATATTGTTTAGCACAAGAAATGACTGACTATACAAAGGTTTTACGCCAGGGAGGAAAAAAAGAGAATCAACAAACTATTCTGTACAAAGAGTAAAAACAAACATAACATATAAATCACACTACATCATAGTATTGTATGCATAGTAAAATCTAACTATTTACATTTTCTATTTACATTACATTTACATTTTTGATTTTTTAATCTGATCTAACCACAACTCTTTTGACAGTGTTTCTGTATTGGGCAGTAGATAGTGCCTTGATATTGGCTGTGCCCAGTTTCTGCGGTCCTGAATTGTCCACACTTCCTGCAAGTGTTGTACTCCACCTTCATCTTATTAAACCTTGCCTTAGAGGCAGGGCGACCACTGGCAGGTGGAGGTGCTGATGGAGCAAGAGGGGCAATAGGTGTATGGGGGGCATGGTATGCAGGTGGACACTGAGGCAGCAGCAGGCTGGCTGGATGAAGCAACACCTGGCCTGGAACAGATGCTGATGTTATCAGGTTCACAACTGTTGGGTCTAGATCCTGGTCCTCAAGCCTTCATCTTCCTGCTCTCCCCCAATGTTGATATCTTCTCAGAGTCTGGTTCATGTCCTGAATGGGCTGCCCTGTCTGATTATACAAGTAGTCAACACCAATAAGCTCTCCTGGGAGGTGGACAACATAATAAAGAGAGATCTTATTAGCATGAATGAGCACAAATACATAAATAAACAATAATATGTAAATGCAGAGTTAATGAATGGTGAATAACATGCCTGCTGCTTAACATACCGGTGTATTTGGGCGGAGGCTGGAAAAACGGAACATACTTCCGACCAGCACCTTCAGCTTATTGGTGTTGACCAACTGGACCAGGTCTTCAGAGTAGCTGAGGAGATGGGAGGGTTTGGTGGTTAGAGACTGTGCAGCCCGTGTCCTGGTTCCACCTGCTCTGGCCTTCTAGCAGAAACAGCTGAAAGTTTAGGCGTTGGCCTTTGTTCCAAAATTAAAGTTGTAATTTGTTAACATTTGCATTCCCTATTACTGAGAAGAATATAAAGACTATATTATAATGTAATGTAATATAAATTATTTTTCATTAAATAGTAGTGCTGGGTACCATTTCAAGGGATAATTTGGGTTGCACTGGACCAGCAGAGGGTCCAGCAGCAGTTGGAGCAGCAGGGTCAGCAGCAGTGACGGAGTGGGCCAGCTGCAGCAGCAGGTGTGGCTGTCTGCACATTAGTTTTCTAATAAAAATATCAAAGAAATCAACACCAACAAATATAAGTCAGTTTTGACAACATACATTATGCAGCACTGTCAGAGCCAACAGACCAGTGGCATTTCAGTGCAAAATAATTAGGTCAAAAACGATTTGATATGCTGCAAATAGCTACAAGCACAAGTACTGTGGGACAGTACAGTTATTTAATCTTGCATTTTTTTCCGTCCCTCCGAACCCCCCCCAGTCGATTTTTAGTCAAAAATTTCACGACTTCAGTCGACCAAGATTTTCTATGGTTGATTACAGCCCTAAATCCTTCACTTTAAAATCAAGTACATTTTCAAAACTACTTGAAAAATACACAACAAAACTGCTCAATACAGTAATGTAAGAAATGTATTTCCTTATTTTCCACCTCTGCCAATACCTCCCTGTCGAGTGTGTATTAAATGTACCAAACTGTATAAGTGTGTAAGTAGCCCGTATGAGCAGATGTATGTGAATTAATTTAGCCAGTCTCCTACATACGTTGTCCTAGGGAAAGGGGGGGCAATTAATTTACCCAAGGGGCCACATGAGAATCAGGGGCTGTTGTGGAGGAAGTATCAAGGTAGTAAGTATTAAAAGCTAAATGTACAATGTATACGTCGATGTATATGTCACACGGAGGCCACTTGGAGAGATACCTGCTGCTGTACAAGTTGCTGATCTTTAGCTCATTAGATGGTCAGTTAGCCCTATCTAGTGGACAGATAGTAGAACTCCATCATCTGATGGGGGACTTCTCTCACACTGACTGGCTCTGGGAACAGGTTGGACTGGTTCTGCCGTCTCTCTGACTCTGAAGTTATGAACTGTGACGGCGTCTTCACATCAAATGCACATCGACTTCAGGACTGACGAGGGACAACGAGCAACTTCTTCTCTCCCAGTGTCTCCTGGACACATGAAGGGGGACGTGTCTGGAAACTGACCTGAAGAGACTTCAGCAGGTGAGAATCTGACCAGAGGAGTCTGGAAATGTTTGATGAACAGAATCACTGTTGATTCAATCTGTTGGACTGGACAGAAGAAAAGTTTCTTTCTGGGTTGTTCTTCAGATTTGTCTCGATAGACTATGATCCAGATGAGTGTCCATCTGAGTAAAGGAGAGTGGTTTGAGAATGATTAGCATGTATTACTGTTGCTAGTTCTCAGGTCACAACCACAGCACAACGTTATCTGAGTTCACATCAGTGGAAAAACTGGTCGGATCGCTCTGATCCACTTGATCCAACACCCAGTAGTACTTTGACACAGAGTTGTTTGTACTTCTACTGCAGTACAGAATGAGCATAAGATCTTGTGTACTTCAGTAAAGTACCGACATGATGAGATTGTCTTTGTGGTGCGTTCAGGTGTAAGCTACATTTGACTGTTTGGAGCAGTTTTATATGATGCTGCGTGATTCTTTTCTTTATTGATCAACCTGCTGATTATTTCTTTTGTGTTTTTAGGAAGCACAGGTTCAGTTATTAGCTATTATCAATGGTATTTCATCAATATTAGTAAAGTTATGAAAATGTATATTGATCACTTTATCAAATTAAATAAATAATCAACGCATTATTTATCTTTATCAATACTGATTAATAAGTAATAATCCTTTTGTCATACTCCATTGTGCGTGTGTGTGTGTGTGTGTGTGTGGTGTGTGTGTGTGCGTGTGTGTGTGTGTATGTGTGTGTGTGTGTGAGAATGAGGAAGATGACAACGTAACTACGCTGGTGGCTACACCACAAAAAAACAGGGAGTGTCCAAACAGCTCTGATCAACTGGGGCCGTGGGACATTTATCTAAAACCCAGTAGTACTTTGACACTGAGTGTGTGTACTTTTACTGCAGTACAGAGTTCCTGTATGATCATTCTGGACTGCAGTAAAAGTACCAACACATGACTTTGTTAGTACAAGTTAAAGTTCTGCCTTGAAATTGTTACTTTGGTAAAAGGAGAAAAAGTTACAGAGTGCAGTAACGTGTGTGTGTGCGCGTGTGTGTGTGTGTGTGTGTTAGTGTGTGTGTGTGTGTAAGTGTGTGTTTGTGTTGAATTATGTGGTCACATAATCATGTTTTTCTGGAAGGACTGACAACTATAAAGTGTGCGTGTGTGTGTGTGGGTGTGTGCGCGTGTGTGTGTGCGTGTGCGTGTGCGCGTACGTGTAAGAGAGGGTGTGTCTGTCATCAGTGTAAAATGCAAGGAGTGTCAGAACTGGTCCGACAGCTTGGTTCTACATTTAATGGAACTAAAACACAGACATGTCCAACACTGAGACAGACTTGGTTTGACTGAAAGCTGTTTACACAGTCCATGTGTCAACTGTCCCAGAGACTCCGAGTCCTTCATGGACCTGCTCAGGGTGTCTGATGGAAAGAGCTGACTCACTGTTTTCTACAGCATCTGGGACATGTTAGAGAGGAATGAGAGACTAATGTGTCCTGTGATGAAAAGGTTATCATAGTAACAGAGGTGATGTCTCCCAGCAGGTGTGGACTCTGCTATGAGTCAGTGTGAGGACAGAGAGGAGGGAGCCCCTCCTTCTAAAACCACTCTGTGGGGGGACCATGACAGCCAGACCAAAGCTCAGAGGTGAGATGATGATGGACTCTTCTCCATGTTAGAGCTCAGCACTCACATCACTCCTCCATCAGGATTCACTCTCAATATCAAGTTAATAAGAACTTCTTACTGGAATACGCAACAAAGAGACAACCACTGGTTATCTACTGAGATGAGACGCCATCTTTCATCACATTACATTTTGGTGAATAGGAACTCATCCACGGTCTTTGTTTGTATCAGGATGCAGCAGCAGAAACCTGGACCTGGACCAAGCTGTGTGTCCATGAAGAGTGACTGGTCTATGGGTCGTCCTGTTAACTTTAAAGTTGGACAAGCTGTTGATGGAAGGTAATAATTTGAAAATGAACTTTTTTTTCGGCCTCTCCTGAGAATAATAATAAATAATTCACTTGAATATGTTTCATACTGTATTTACATACAAAATAAAAGACTTTTATAGTTGTTAAAGACTAGAATTCTCAGCATATAGTAATGAGTTTAGGATGTCATTGTTATAATAATATAATAAAGACATCTTCAGTTGATCTGCAGACACCTTAAGAGCTTGGCCATCAGGTCCAGGTTACCTGAGACCTGCAGGTTTCCTCTTGTAGTCTGTGATGGTTCTTAGTCCAGACCACATGTTCCTGGTGTTGGAGCCCTGCTATTAGAGTCCACAGTATTCCCGCATTGTCTCTTTGCATTTAGTCTCAAATTGCCAGACCACAGCGCTGATAACAATATCCAATCCTAGTACCGAACCACATAACGCTCTCTTCATGACAACAAAGACACAGGTTGGTTCAGTGCTTTGCTTCTGTCCTTAGACTGATGCATCCACGTCAAGCTGTGAGAACTACTGTATGTATATATATATATATATATATATATATATATATATATATATATATATATATCCTGAATCCTTGAAAGTGCTTTACTGTTCACCTTGGCCAGTGTAACTCAAACTTAACCCCCCCAGCACCGTAACATGTGGTCACACTAGACCTCCCTGGGTCCAGTAACAAATTCCATCTCAGCAGAAACCACAACAGGGAACTTTAGTTCAGAGAAGATCAATAAACAATAGACCAAATCTTTAACTATTACATCTACAGTACTTTACATTTAACACATTTTCTCCTTGAGTGCATGAGACCATAAATATAAAACATAAATTTAATTTAAATTGTACATTAATTATGCGTCATAACACATCACGTATATAAACAGCACTTACAATGACCCTCCTGAGAAGAAGATTCAGGTCTGGATCCAGATCTTTGTAGTCTCATGTAGGACTCAACAGTATATCATGTCAGCAGTGACATCACAGTGTCCGCCTACAACTTCTTACTTTATTAGTCAAATAAGAGCCAACGACTGAGATGAGACAATATCTTTGATCAGATTACTTTTTTTTTTAAAGATTCTTTGATGGGCAATACTTTAATGATAGGACAGGTCAGGAAAGGAGAGAGAGAGGGGGAAGACCGTCACAGGTCTGACTCTAACCCTGACCCTCTACATATGTGCACCTGCTCTACCAACCGAGCTAACCGACCACAAACAGATTAGTTTTTGAGTATGAGTTGAGATGAGCACACAATAGTAACTCATCCACGGTCTTTGTTTGTATCAGGATGCAGCAGCAGAAACCTGGACCTGGACCCAGCTGTGTGTCCATGAAGAGTGACTGGTCCATGGATCATCCTATTGACATCAAAGATGGACAAGATGTTGATGAAAGGTAATAATTTATAAATGAACTTTATATGTCTCTTTCAGAGCTTCATGGTATAGGTTTTACACCATGGGATTTTAATCTGATGCCCAGTGATACCAGGACCAGAACCACCAGACCGATTATTGCTGGTTAAAAGAAATCCCATTAATACAGAGCACGTTTTTCCCATCCCAGAATGGGGTGTAGACTAGTCAGACCTTCCTCTGCAGCCCTGAACTCATTTTGGCTGCTTGTATCATCAATCTCTATCTTTTGGTCACTACCTAAAGCTCATTACCATAGGTTGCCGAGGAAAGAACCATGACCTCAGTTATGGAGGTGCTGAACCTCATTCCACACGCTTTACACTTTCCTCCCACCTAGGTGTGCCCACCTGTCAATAAAAATCTAAATCAGCATGGTCTAACAGTCCAGTATCTCATATTCATCAGTCATTGATTTCCAGGTGAATTATGAAATTTAAAAAACTCTTTTGTCTTAGGAAGCTGAAGAATGTTCCTCCTCTCATCCAGTGCCTATGCTGCTGATGCTGGATCCAGATGATGAGATGAGAAGGCATTTTTCATCAGATTATATTTTGGTTAAAGTTGCTGACCCACGGTCTTTGTTTGTATCAGGATGCAGCAGCAGAATCCTGGACCTGGACCCAGCTGTGTGTCCATAAAGAGTGACTGGTCTATGGATCCTCCTATTGACTTTAAAGACGGACAAGCTGTTGATGGAAGGTAAGAATTATAAAGTGAACTTTGTTATTACCTGACTCTCTCAGAGCTTCATAGTCGGGGTTTGGCGATGCCACATAATGTGGTTTTGATCTGAAGCCCAGTAATACCAGGACCAGGACCACCAGACAGATTAGGGCGGTCTAACAATGTAAATGTGATTGGTTTAAAGAAATGCCCTGGTAGTTAGAGTCCACAGTATTCCCGTATTGTCTCTTTGCACTTGGTCTCGAATGGCCAGACCACACCGCTGATGATGATACCCAAACAATACCCAATCCTAGTCCTGAACCACATAGCACTCCTCAAGAGCCACAGTTGCCATTGTGTCATCATCAGGACTGTGCACAGATCATTAAATGTTTTTAAACTTTATGTTTTCTCTACAGAGTTCACCAGGAGAGCTCAGAGGGCCTCGGTGGTCAGTCTGACCTGCAGCAGCAAACAGACCTGGACTCCATATTTATGGTGTGTACATATTAAAAGAATATTTCCATTATTATCTACAGATTAAATGATGAACTACCATTCAGATCCCAATAGTCTCCATGCTGCTCTTTTCAAACCAGCAGCCCTTCAGACTGAGAGATGAATCACACGTTGAGTTCTTTAAACTAAATGTTGACTTTATCATTCTGGTTCAGCGGCTGGAGGTAAACATCGTCACTTTTGTTGAGAACGAGCTGAAGAAGATTCAGAAGGTTCTATGCCGAGATTACCCAGAAAGCTTAGAGAGTAAGTGGGAGGATGAGGAGGTTTTGGAGGGTGAGGATGAAGAGCAGAGGAGGAGGAGCAGAGAAGCATTTCTAAAGATCACACTGCACTTCCTGAGGAGAATGAAGCAGGAGGAGCTGGCTGACCGTCTGCAGAGCAGTAAGAGGATTTTAACAAATTAAAAAAAATGGACATTTAGTAATGTCTGAATATTTTGCATAAAATATATACTAATTATTTGAATGTTGAATTATGTTCTTTAACTTATTGATTTTTCTTGTTGTGTGTTCATTCAGGAAGTAATTCTGAAGTTTGTCAGCGTAAACTCAAGACTAACCAGACGATAAAGTTCCAGTGTGTGTTTGAGGGGATTGCTAAAGCAGGAAACCCAACCGTTCTGCATCAGATGTTCACAGAGATCTACATCATGGAGGGAGGGGCTGCAGGGGTCAATGAAGAACATGAGGTCAGACAGATTGAAACAGCATCCAGGAAACCAGACAGACCAGAAACAATAATCAGATGTGAAGAAATCTTTAAAGCCCCACCTGGAAGAGATGAACCAATCAGAACCGTGATGACAAAGGGAGTGGCTGGCATCGGGAAAACAGTCTTAACACAGAAGTTCACTCTGGACTGGGCTGAAGGCAAAGCCAACCAGGACATCCAGTTCATATTCCCATTCACCTTCAGAGAGCTGAATGTGCTGAAAGAGAGAAAGTTCAGCTTAGTGGAACTTGTTGATTACTTCTTTAGTGAAACCAAGGAAGCAGGAATCTGCAGGTTTGAAGAGGTCCAGGTTGTCTTCATCTTTGACGGTCTGGATGAATGTCGACTTCCTCTGGACTTCCTCAACACTGGGATCCTGACTGATGTTACAGAGTCCACCTCAGTGGGTGTGCTGCTGACAAACCTCATCAGGGGGAATCTGCTTCCCTCTGCTCGCCTCTGGATAACCACACGACCTGCAGCAGCCAATCAGATCCCTGCTGAGTGTGTTGACATGGTGACAGAGGTCAGAGGATTCACTGACCCACAGAAGGAGGATTATTTCAGTAAGAGATACAGAGACAAGAAGCAGGCCAGCAAAATCATCTCCCACATCAAGACATCAAGAAGCCTCCATATCATGTGCCACATCCCAGTCTTCTGCTGGATCACTGCTACAGTTCTGGAGAAGGTGTTGGAGACCAGAGAGGGAGGACAGCTGCCCAGGACCCTGACTGAGATGTATATCCACTTCCTGGTGGTTCAGTCCAAACTGAACGTTAAATATCATGAGAAATCTGAAATAGATCAACACTGGAGTCCAGATACCAGGAAGGTGATTGAGTTTCTGGGAAAACTGGCTTTTGAGCAGCTGCAGAAAGGCAACCTGATCTTCTATGAATCAGACCTGACAGAGTGTGGCATCGATATCAGAGCAGCATCGGTGTACTCAGGAGTGTTCACACAGATCTTTAAAGAGGAGAGTGGACTGTACCAGGACAAGGTGTTCTGCTTCGTCCATCTGAGTGTTCAGGAGTTCCTGGCTGCTCTTCATGTCCATCTGACCTTCACCAACTCCGGAGTCAACCTGCTGGCAGAAGAACAAACAACCTCCCGGCTACCTAAAGTCTTCAGAGAAACCCGTAAACTAAACCGTCTTCATCAGGTTGCTGTAGACAAGGCATTACAGAGTCCAAATGGACACCTGGACTTGTTCCTCCGCTTCCTCCTGGGTCTTTCACTAGAGACCAATCAGACTCTCCTACAAGGTCTGATGACACAGACAGGAAGTAATTCAAAGACCAAAAAAGAAACAGTCAAGTACATCAAGAAGAAGATCAGTGAGAATCTGTCTGCAGAGAGAAGCATCAATCTCTTCCACTGTCTGAATGAACTGAATGATGGTTCTCTAGTGGAGCTGATCCAACGGTCCCTGAGTTCAGGAAGTCTCTCCACAGATAAACTGTCTCTTGCTCAGTGGTCAGCTCTGGTCTTCATCTTACTGTCATCAGAAGAAGATCTGGACGTGTTTGACCTGAAGAAATACTCTGCTTCAGAGGAGGCTCTTCTGAGGCTGCTGCCAGTGGTCAAAGCCTCCAACAAAGCTCTGTACGTGCACACATAACTATTCAGATTAAATGCAGTTTTGCTTTAATTATAATTTGTTAATGTTTGTTTGTAGCTGTGTTCTTATATATTGCTGATTTCATTTTCAGGCTGAGTGGCTGTAACCTGTCAGAGAGAAGCTGTGAAGCTCTGTCCTCAGTTCTCAGCTCCCAGTCCTCTAGTCTGAGAGAGCTGTTCCTGAGTAACAACAACCTGCAGGATTCAGGAGTGAAGCAGCTGTCCTCTGGACTGAATAGTCCACACTGCAGACTGGAGACTCTCAGGTTGGTGTTCAGTTAAATAAAAAGTAACAAC
This sequence comes from Etheostoma spectabile, assembly GCF_008692095.1. Classification (NCBI taxonomy): domain Eukaryota; kingdom Metazoa; phylum Chordata; class Actinopteri; order Perciformes; family Percidae; genus Etheostoma; species Etheostoma spectabile. The sequence continues at coordinate 20,481 of NW_022603242.1, forward strand.
CTGTTAGCGGCTATTTTCTTCCTGTCAATTATTGGATTGACTTTTTATTGAATCCCTTTCAGACTGAGTGGCTGTGACCTTTCAGAGAGAAGCTGTGAAGCTCTGTCCTCAGTTCTCAGCTCCCAGTCCTCTCGTCTGAGAGAGCTGGACCTGAGTAACAACAACCTCCAGGATTCAGGAATGAAGCAACTGTCCTCTGGATTGAAGAGTACACACTGCAGACTGGAAACTCTCATGTTGGTGCTCAGCTGTTTGTAAATGATGAATTGAACATCAATAGTGTTTCCCACATATTACAATGCAATATTTAGGGCGCTTTGTCTGACCAGAGGGTGGGGGGAATACTTATTTTCATAACAATTACATATCAATAAATTAGGAGGAAACATTGTTGGATGCTGTCCTCCTCTCCTACTCTTTCTTCAATGCCAAACAAATCTATCTCTTTCTCTCCCTGACGCTGTCTTTCTCCTTGAGCAGCACTGGTTGAAGGTTGAAAATATTGTAAACAAATTAATAACATAAATGATTACACTGGTCGGACTGTTCAGCTCTGTTTCAGACTGGCTGGTCCTCATCCTCAACACGTGCCTTTTCAATCACGGAAAATACTTTTCAATACTCATCTGGATTAAAGCAGCAAACAATCAGTGTAAGAGTCCAAAAATGACATAACATCTTTCATAAGTTTATTTGATTCACAGCTGCTACGTAGTGTTTTGACCTCGACAACCGAACTGCATTTCACCGCAAACTTGCAACTTTCTAAAGCAGGCGCAATCACTTGTTTGGTAAGAGTTGGATTGGGACTCCAACAATAACACACTGACAACATTGTATTCATATAATCTGAGCTCCGGCGGCAGCGTCTCTTCCCCCGGGCAGGAACACAGTTTTGCCTCAGGGCTGCGCCGGCCCCCGCTGATCCAGAAGGGACCAGCCAAAGACAGAGTGGTGATAGGATGGCTCTTCCACATAGTCCAGCATGACCTTACGTTGATTTTGGCGGGAAGTTCCACTGCATTTCCTATGGACCGCGGAAAGTGAGAAGCTACAGCGGGGCTGTGGTATTAATTGTGTGGCTCATCCCCACAAAATAGTCTGTGTGGGAAACAATGCTCTACATTGTTAATTGTTTTATATAATAATTATTGGATGGCTTTTCTATTGAATCTCTTTAAGGTTGAGTGGCTGTAAACTGTCGGAGAGAAAATGTGAAGCTCTGTCCTCAATTCTCAGCTCCCAGTCCTCTAGTCTGAGAGAGCTGGACCTGAGTAACAACAACCTGCAGGATTCAGGAGTGGAGCAGCTGTCCTCTGGACTGAAGAGTCCACACTGCAGACTGGAAACTCTCAGGTTGGTGTTCAGTTCAATAAAAAGTAACACCCTGTGAGTGTTTTTTTTTCTTCCTGTTAATTATTGGATTGACTTTTTATTGAATCCCTTTCAGACTGAGTGGCTGTACATTGTCAGAGAGAAGCTGTGAAGCTCTGTCCACAGTTCTCAGCTTCCAGTCGTCTAGTCTGGGAGAACTGGACCTGAGTAACAACAACTTGCAGGATTCCGGAATTAAGCAACTGTCCTGTGGATTGAAGAGTCCACACTGCAGACTGGAAACTCTCAGGTTGGTGTTCAGTTCAATAAAAAGTAACACCCTGTGAGTGTTTTTTTTCTTCCTGTTAATTATTGGATGACTTTTTATTGAATCCCTTTCAGACTGAGTGGCTGTACATTGTCAGAGAGAAGCTGTGAAGCTCTGTCCACAGTTCTCAGCTTCCAGTCGTCTAGTCTGGGAGAACTGGACCTGAGTAACAACAACTTGCAGGATTCCGGAATTAAGCAACTGTCCTGTGGATTGAAGAGTCCACACTGCAGACTGGAAACTCTCAGGTTGGTGCTCAACTATTTGAAAATTATGAAATGCACCTCAACAGTGTTTCCCACATATTACAAAACAATATGTGGCGCGCGGTGTCTGACCAGGGGGTGGGGGGGATACTTATTTTTGCAACAATTGAGGAGGACACGCTGTTGGATGCTGTCCTCCTCTCCTACTCTTTCTTCAATGCCAAACAAATCTATCTATTTCTCTCCCGGACCCTGTCTTTATCCTTGAGCAGCACTGGTTAAAGGCTGAAAATATTGTAAACAAATTAACCCGCTGGAACCGAGAGGATTGTGCACGAGCAAAAACGGCACTTCTTATTCATATTTCAATCATTTAATAACCATAAGAGATAGAAACTTACAGATTTTTGCAGCTAAAAGCTAATGAGTTAGCGGTTACGGAGGTCTCTACGGGGTCTTTCTAGCCTATACAGGGGATTTTTTATCCAGCCTGGAACTTGCATCGTTTTTCGGGGTCCAAACCGTTACATCCAAGATATATCCACTTGATGTCCATAATTCATTACGTTTTGGCTCATTTCTGCTGCTAGCTCTGTTCTCCGTGTCTCCTCTCTGTCTGTGTGCTGGAAGTGAAAGCAAGCTTTATGCCCATATATCATCATCATCATCATCATCATCACTTTATTTATAAAGCGCTTTCACATCAGCAATAGCTGAACAAAGTGCTGTACATGAAGGCAGCAAACACAGATAAAAATAACAGTCACAATATCATAAAAATAATAAACTGGGGGTGAAGATCTACCCAATAACACTATATAAAAACAGATAAGATCAAGTCTCAGTTTGGGTTGAAAGCCAAAGTGTAGAAATTAGTTTTAAGAAGAGTTTTAAAAATCGGTATTGAGGAAGCCTGACGAATGGTCAAAGGTAAGGCATTCCATAACTTAGGAGCACAAACAGAAAAGGCCCTGTCCCCTCTAAGCTTCCGCTTGGATCCGGGGACGACCAGGAGCAACTGGTCAGCCGATCGGAGTGACCGGGAGGGAGTGTAGCGGTTGAGTAGCTGAGTTAAATAAGACGGGGCAAGACCGTTTAAAGCTTTAAAAGTAATCAAGAGGATTTTAAAATGGACTCTAAAATGCACAGGCAGCCAGTGAAGTGAAGCCAGGACGGGAGTGATGTGTTCTCTCTTCCGGGTTCCAGTCAAAACCCGTGCAGCAGCATTCTGGACTAGCTGCAGACGTGCAAGTAGGGATTTACTGAGTCCAAAATAAAGGGAATTACAGTAATCCAGCCGTAAAGAAATGAAGGCATGGATTACGGTTTCTAACTGCTGCCTGGAAAGGAAAGGTTTCACCTTTACCAGCTTCCTCAGATGAAAAAAACTTAATTTGACTGTGGCATTGATTTGGCTGTCCAGTTTAAAATGGGAGACAACGAGAGCAAAGATAGTAATCCTCCAAGTCAAACTAGTCTAGTATGTGATCAAAGATACATAGCGGACAAGATAGATATCTATTGTTTTACAGAGGAGAATTGAGTCACTGGTTTGAGATTTGGCATATATTTGGGCTTTTCTTTGAAGAAATATAAATAGTATGTGCTTTATATGAGTTTTAATGTTTATTATTTTTTTTTGCATATAGGAGAACTGTTTTAGACACACAAATGCTTGTGTAGCATTGCTTTGGGTGTAATATCAATAAATATGACATTATTATGTTGACTATTGGCATAAGTAAATATCATGAGGGCGAAAGCATCTGGACTTTCTTTGAAAAATTGCATGTATTTTGTCATCTGTAAAAGTTAGAATGATTATTTCTTCACAGTGTGACTCCCAAGACATATGAGAAGTGTTTTAGAGAGGTAAATGGCTTAGGTTTTACTTATCTGTCTGTGTATCAGTACATATCTGGAAGATTCATGTTCCGTTTTATTTATTTATTTGTCTTTAAGGTCCTACAACCATTTTTAACATTCAATTGACCTCACTGCAACCCAAATATTCTAATAACCCAGATTGTCCTGAAAATAATTATGTTCATATCTTGACTGTAGACAACAAGGTTGATGTTTTACAAGAGTTTTTATAAGACAAATACAGACGGACAATGAACTGTAAAAATGACCTTAGGTTTCAGAGGGTTAATGTCCCAAAGATGTTTAAAAGGTGAATAAAGTGAGTTGAGGTAGATTTATCTTCCAGTTCCTCCCTGATGGAGACCTGGTATCAGATATACGACACAGACACAAACATACCATAAATCCTAATTTTTCATCCATAAACTGGTATCTCTATAAACTGAACATCAGCTAATAGCAGTTTTAGAAAGCAGATGGTTTAGGTTTCAGAGGGTTAATGACATAACTAATTACACTGGTCGGATTGTTCAGCTCTGTTTCAGACTGTGTGGTTCTCATCCTCAACACGTGCCTTTTCAGTCACAGAAAATACTTTTCAATACTCATCTGGATTAAAGCAGCAAACATTTAGTGTAAGAGTACAAATTGACATAACATTATCTATAATACGTTTATTTGAGTCACAACTGCTACAAAGTGTTTTGACCTCTACAACCCAACTGCATTTTATCCCAAACTTGCGACTTTCTAAACCAGGCGCAATCACTTTTTTGGTAGGAGTAGGATTGGGACTCCAACAATAACACACTGACAACATTGTATTCATATAATCTGAGCTCCGGCAGCAGCGTCTCTTCCCCCGGACAGGAAAACAGCTTCGCCTCAGTGCTTTGCTCGTCCCCTCTGATCCAGATGGGACCAGCCAAAGACAGAGTGGTGATAGGCAGGATCTTCCACGTAGTCCAGTACGACCTGTACATTTGCCAGTGGCCAGCAGACGGAGAGAAGCTACAGTGAGGCTGTAGTATTAATTGTGTGGCTCATCGCCACAAAATAGTCTGTGTGGGAAACACTGCTCTAACTTGTTTATTCCTTCAGATATTAATTATTGGATTGCCTTTCTAATGAATCTCTTTTAGGTTGAGTGGCTGTACATTGTCAGAGAGAAGCTGTGAAGCTCTGTCCTCAGTTCTCAGCTCCCAGTCCTCTAGTCTGAGAGAGCTGGACCTGAGTAACAACGACCTGCAGGATTCTGGAGTAGAGCTGGTGATGGCTGGACTGAAGAGTCCACAATGCAGACTGGAAACTCTCCGGTTGGTGTTCGGTTAAATAAAAAGTTTGACCTTCTTAGTGGTTATTAAATATTGGATTGACTTTTTATTAAATCCTTTTCAGACTGAGTGGCTGTAACCTGTCAGAGAGAAGCTGTGAAGCTCTGTCCTCAGTTCTCAGCTCCCAGTCCTTTAGTCTGAGAGACCTGGAGCTGAGTAACAACAACCTGCAGGATTCAGGAGTGGAGCTAGTATCGGGTGGACTGAAGAGTCCACAGTGCAGACTGGAAACTCTCAGGTTGGTGTTCATTTAGGACATTCTGTATTTTCATATGTGTTTATTATTTGTGCCCCTACAGTTTCACAGTCATTTACTTCTACACTGCTGTCATGAATGTTGATACTTCTACATGTACATTTGTTATGATTACATTAAATGTAATCAAAATCTAGCTGGTCAACAACTCTGCTAACACAGCCAATGACACAAGACATAGTAAGCCAGCTAATATTACTTAATAGTCCCACAACAAGAAGGCCAGCTGGCTGTCCTGCCCTTTGTCATTTTGTGAAACTCTCTGCAATGACTACAAGCCAGTCAGAGTTGTCTGGCTGCAGCTCGGCTGAGGAAGGCTCAAGCCGATGTGACGGTTCCCTTTGTGACACTCTCACTACGTTGTGGATCTGCATCTGCATATGGGGAAAACAGACCGAATTAGGATAGGCATGACCAGATCACAGACAGAGAAGCCCACAGCATTTATCAGTAGTTTTGCTCTTTATTAAACTTGTTTAAGCTAAGTATGACAATACATCTTACAATACCTTGTCTCTGTCACAGTAAGATGTACAATCAAATAAAATAAAAACTCAGCTTCTAAGGCCATTCTGCTGTATAAAAATACAGTATATGAAATAGTATAGTGTCGCAATACAAAATAGGCTACATTTAGCATTCAGCTCTGAGCCTAAAGTTAGTGATTTTCTAATTGTGCTGGGTTTATACAGGCAGCTTCAACAACAGCAGAACGGAGCGATCAATCAATGTATTTGTGCTTTAGAATGTAATAACTGAGAAACAATTACAAACATGGTTTATTTCTCTCTCTCTCTCTCTTTAATGGCTAATGAAAATTTCATGTAGCTACACAACATTAGTTCTTGTTGTGGACAGCTGGACTGTAAAGCCCCGCCCATTTCTAGCACTCAAAGTATTTGTTAAGTATTGCTCCTGGGAGATGGCCCAAGTCGTACCTGAATTGTCATGACCAACTGTGTGTGTTGTGTGTGTAGTCTCTCATTCTGTATGATCTCAGAGGAAGGCTGTACTTCTCTGGCCTCAGCTCTGAGCTCCAACCCCTCCCATCTGAGAGTGCTAGACCTGAGCTACAATCATCCAGGAGACTTAGGAGTGAAGCGGCTTTCTGCTTTACTGGAGGATCCAAACTGCAGACTGGGCACTCTCAAGTATGGACGGACGAAAACTTTGTTTTATTTATTTTTTGTCACTAACTGAGAAACTCTGGTTATTGTTCAATGGAGGATCTAAGTGAAGGAGTATTACAGGGGTTCTCAATCTTATAACACCTATGCATATATTCATTCAGAGTCAGAGGTCTGGAAAGTACGGTGGCCATGAAGTACAAATCACAACAGCAAATAGAAAAACACAACAGCAAATAAGAAAACACAACATCATATACTCGTATTTGTCAAAACAGACGCTTTTTTTGTATTTTTCGCCTCTCCTTCCTGTTCAAAGACAGACAGGTCGTCTGTCCAAACAGAGGGTCCGTCTTCTGCTAGATAGGCACGACCTTTCAGGGAGAAGTTAATGCCGTTGTGTTTAACGCTCTGGGCCCTGAGGCCATTTTTACAGTTTAATTTCCGTCTGGATTTATTTTATAAAAAAGCTAGTAAAACATCAACCCTGTTGTCTACAGTCAAGATATGAACATCATTTTTTTTAGGACAAACTAGGTTATTGGAATATTTGGGTTGCAGTGAGGTCACTTGCATGTTAAAAATGGTTGTAGGGCCTTAAAGATGAATAAATAAATAAATAAATAAATGAATCTTCCAGATATGTATTGATATCACAGACAGATAAGTAATAAATAAGCCATTTTCCATTCTAAAACACTTCTCATATGTCTTGGGAGTCACACTGTGAAGAAATAATCATTATAACTTATACAGTTGACAAAATACATGCATTTTTTCAAAGAAAGTCAAGACGTTTTGCTCTCATGACATTTACTTATGCCAATAATAACATAATAATGTCATATTTATTGATATTACACCCACAGCAATGTTACACAAGCAAATATGTGTCTAAATAGTGCATAATTTTGCCTTCCATAGAGTCTATAGGCATTTTTGTCCCCTCTGGCCTTCCTTACAAGAGGGGTGCTTTTATCTCCCATATATGGGCATGTACTTCCTGAAAAATACACAGGACAGACAGAGAGAGAGACGGAATAGCGATAAGCGGCAGAAAATGAGCCAAAACGCGATGAATTATGGATATAAAGTGGATCAATCTTGGATATAACAGTATGGATTTAAAGCCCAAAGAGGCCGAAGTTCCAGGCTGGATAGAAAATCCCCTGTAGAGGCTAGAAAGACACGGAAAAGACCACCGTAAAGCCGAAAACGTCAGGATTCAAACGAAACCGAAAGTGAGTAAATCGCTTGTATAGTTCAAAAGTTATTAAACTATGAATCAGAGGTACGTTTTTACTCGTGGGCGAGTGTCTCGGGCTCAGAGGGTTAAGACTTTGTTGAAATTTTTTCCTATTTTGTTATCCTATTGGCTGTTGTGATTTGCACTTCAGGGCCACCGTAGAGATTAAATTGGCATTAACAAAAACAGTTACATTTTACAAAGGTAAGTTACCCTTTAATAAATTTAATGAAAAAAAATAAAAATAAATAATTGTATGCTACATACATTCCAGCTGAGTACTCATTTTTCCTAGTCAACTTTTATAGCGATACAGGTAGCTGGAATTCAGTAACAATACCAAACGGGACCTTTTTGGGCAGTTTACTTTTCTTTGGCTAAATAGTTTAATTAAATCGGAAAGATAAACCTAACCTATTTACATGTAATTTAATTAGACATTTTACACACCAAACTAAATAAAACCCCTCCAGACCTCCAGCCTGTCAGTCTGTCACCAGGGCATAGAGAATGTTGTTGTCATGTCTCAGAGTAGAGCCGCTTACACATGATGGGGGGCAGGACCCCTCTGCACCGCCCACTCCATTGATTTCCTACGGGGGGGCAGTGGTGCCGCTTTGATCTGCACTCAAAGTTCAAATTACTTCAACTTTACCTAGTTGCCGCTGAACTTTTGGTAGGCGCAACCAAGGAGATAATGGCATTTCATTACCTAGCAATGGGAAATAGCTTCCTTGCCACCCTTAATAACGTTTACCTGCGCTGTGCTTCACTCTGCGTCCTACCTAGCGGTGCGCAGAGAGCAAGTTGCATATTATGCGTAGGCGGCTTAAGTGTAACCACACCGTGACAGCTTTAGCAGCTTTGCCCTGACTTTGACTTGAACAAGCTGCAGAGTCAACGTAGTCTCACTCCGTCTCATTACGCAATCTGATGGTTAAACCTTGCAATTATCCACAGCCCTGGAGTATGAAGTGGATTGTGTCTTTGTGTCTTCCTGCAGGGTGGACCATGGTGGACCACGAAGACTGAGACCTGGTCTGAGGAAGTGTGAGTGTGTTTTAAGTTTGCTCCAAGAGAACTCAGCTGTGTGTTACACTAGTTTAACCCCTTCCTGGCGCTGGAAGTGTAATATGAGATGAGGTTACTTATTATGGTGAATTGGCTAAATCTCCCTTTACCAGTGAATGTTGTTATTATAGGTATAGGTAACTATAAAGAAATAATCAACAAACAATAACGCGGTGCCTCCACTGTGGAACTACTTAACTCCCTATGAGCTATATCGGTATTTCAAAAGTGAAAAACATGTAATGTCTGCAACACTGCTTTAAACCCCCATAGTTAATGAAAGGTTTCCACCCTGCTGGGTTAGGCCTGAAGAAGACCAGCAGAGTTTAAAGCAGAGTTTAAAGCACAGTTGAGGACATTAGATTTTTTTTTACTTTAGTGTTTTTCATTTGTCCTGCACCTGCCACAGGGTGAGTAGAAGATGTTTCTAGATTTGGATCATCAGCTGTCCTCATCGTGTCAACACGAGGACAAGAAGCTGGACATTGTTGACATGTTGACTCTCATGTTCAGGAACTCTTCATGTTGGTAGAACTGGACTGTTAGACATCACTCACAGCTGGATATGAAATCAACATTTGGGTTTTCTTTCAGTTATTGTCAGTAAAGTTGTTAATAAATGATCAGATGATAACCTGCAGCTGTATTATGTCTTGTTCTCTCCATCAGATATCTGTGAACTGGAACTGGACACAAACACAGTACACAGAAGACTCAAACTGTCTGACAACAACAGGAAGGTGACATATGTTAAGGAGGATCAGTCATATCCTGATCATCCAGACAGATTTGACATCTGGCCTCAGCTGCTGTGTAGAGATGGTCTGACTGGTCGCTGTTACTGGGAGGTCGAGAGGAGAGGAAGGGTTGAGATATCAGTGAGTTACAGAGGAATCAGAAGGAAAGGAAACAGTATAGACTGTGTGTTTGGATGTAATGATTATTCCTGGAGACTGTTCTGCTCTGATGAAGATGGTTACTCTGTCTGGCACAACAAGAGAGAAACAGCCCTCACGTCCCCCTCTGTCTCTAACAGAGTAGCAGTGTATGTGGACGTTCCTGCTGGCTCTCTGTCCTTCTACACAGTCTCCTCTGACTCACTGATCCACCTCCACACCTTCAACACCACATTCACTCTGCCTCTCTATCGTGGGTTTGGGGTCTGGTCTGGTTCCTCAGTGTCTCTGTGTCCTCTGCAGGACTGAGAGTATCTCCTGTGGACAGAAACACTGACTGAAGATCAGCTGCTGAAATCAAAGTTCAGTCTGTTCACCATCACACACACTCTGCCCTGTGAAGCAGATCTGAGACTCAAACACAAAAACATTCATCGGATTTCATCTCTGATTATCAACATTTGAACTGTTTGATTAAAACGTTTCATGATATGTCACATCTCAAAAAGAACTGTTATTGGTCACTATTATGTCTTTTTTATTTTAAATCATATTGTAATATATTTAAAATGTCAAAAACAAATGTTTCTATAAACAATCATCATATAGTCTGTTTCTAAATGCTTTTAATAAAATCTATACGTTTTATCATTTGTTGATTTGATCATATCATGTTTGACAACATTATGGGATGGATCCCTACAGAGATAGACCTTTAGTTAAAGAGTAAGATCTTTTTAGTTTAACATGAAACAGAAATCACCATCACCAAACCCACCAGACTCCATGTAAATAATCACTACTTTTAGCGTGTATAGAGCAGCATATCTCCACCAGACTCCATGTAAATAATCACTACTTTTAGCATGTATAGAGCAGCATATCTCCACCAGACTCCATGTAAATAATCACTACTTTTAGCGTGTATAGAGCAGCATATCTCCACCAGACTCCATGTAAATAATCACTACTTTTAGCGTGTATAGAGCAGCATATCTCCACCAGACTCCATGTAAATAATCACTACTTTTAGCATGTATAGAGCAGCATATCTCCACCAGACTCCATGTAAATAATCACTACTTTTAGCATGTATAGAGCAGCATATCTCCACCAGACTCCATGTAAATAATCACTACTTTTAGCATGTATAGAGCAGCATATCTCCACCAGACTCCATGTAAATAATCACTACTTTTAGCGTGTATAGAGCAGCATATCTCCACATTTATTTCAGCTTGAATGTGTGATACACCCTTAAGGGATAACATATTAACCAGCGTAGCGTTTGGTACGAATTTCATATTTTATTGGTAATCAATATTAACGTAGCGGGGGAACAAAGAAAGCGGAACCAATGTGCGGGTATCGGTACACCCCGGGGCCCCGGTGACGGACACTTTCCTCCTCTTTGGAGACGAGGATGGCGGTTTGTTTTCTCTCTCATTGATGCCGTAATTCTGCTTTCCAGGTCGATACTCGGTAAAAATGACAACAGGTTTCCTTCTGACGTGTGTATGGTGTACTGAAGCTGTGGTGGGTTAGTTATGGAGTTTATGATGTGTAAAGGCGAGCTACAGAGCCGCGTTTGGAACCGCGGGAAACGGGTTCGTAAACAATAGAGCTAGCGGCTAGCTAACAGGTGTGTATCGGGGTGGTACCATAGACAGTTAAAGACATGGACCAACAGGTCCCGTTGTTTCCATGGAGACTAACACGCTAGTTAACATTAACATAGGCACAGGCTAATTACTGCTAACTAACATGCTAGTTAACATTAACATGGACACAGGCTAATTACTGCTAACTAACATGCTAGTTAACATTAACATAGCCACAGGCTAATTACTGCTAACTAACATGCTAGTTAACATTAACATAGGCTCAGGCTAATTACTGGCAACTAACAGGCTAGTTAACATTAACATAGGCTCAGGCTAATTACTGCTAACTAACATGCTAGTTAACATTAACATAGGCTCAGGCTAATTACTGGCAACTAACAGGCTAGTTAACATTAACATAGGCTCAGGCTAATTACTGCTAACTAACATGCTAACATAGGGTTGTGTGTGTGATTCTGGGTGCTGGTGCTTCCATTCCCTGGTAATGAGTTATTTTGTGGTTTTTAACGTATCCTGACAGGATTGTTAATGTTAAAATGTTGTTTAACTCTTAAAGGGGAGTTCCTCCTAAAAGTTCTACAGAGTATTAGAAAAGGAATGTATTATAAGATGAACTATTATCCCCAGGTGTATGATGGTTCATGTTTTGACTCTGAAGTCGTTTGAATATTTATTTCCAGCCAAAGAGGGTTTATGATTTCCATGATGACATTAGTATAATGGAGGAGTTTTGGAGGTAGAAAGAAGAGATATATATTATTATTGAAACGGTACAGTAAGGGTGATATTTATTTTGGTGAGTACGAGACTATTTCTTGGAATTTGAGTGTGGAAGATTTTGCCCCCTGAAAAGTGGGGAGTAAAGAAAATGGTGTTACGGTTCTTAAGTGAAATGTTGTTGTTGAGGACTGTTTTATGCCTTTGTGTTTGGGAGAATTTGTAATAAACAGACAGAGATTTAGAGACGAGGACGGCGGTTCGTTCTCTCACTCACTGACTCCGTGATTCTACTTTCCAGGGTTTCTCCTATGAGAGTTAAGTAGTGAACCCCAATCAACAAAAATAATTTGTTACCCCGGTTACTCGATTTGAAACCACCGCCTTGGGACAGACGTCAAGCTGGCGACCGGAGCAGGAAAGGAGGAGGAGGAGGAGCAGCCTACAGCAGTGAAGGAGGAAGAGGAGGAGCAGCCTGCAGCAGCAGTGAAGGAGGAAGAGGAGGAGGAGCAGCCTGCAGCAGCAGTGAAGGAGGAAGAGGAGGAGTATGTGGTGGAGAAGGTTTTGGACCGCAGAGTGGTGAAGGGAAGAGTAGAGTTTCTGCTGAAATGGAAGGGGTTCTCAGAGTAAGTATGAGTCTAGAATATTAATGCTTGGTGTTCTTGGTCCTGAGATATATAATATACTTACATATTGCAAATAAGTGTCAGCATGGTATCATGCCCTCAAAGTTGAAGGTTTGGTATTTTGACACTACGTTGCAGACCCACAAATAACCTTACAAGATGGCAATAGAAAAATAGATAACCTTAGAAATAGAAAAAAGGAATAACAGGAATGATAATTAGAGTGAGAATGGATTGTCTAAAAACAAAGTGTGAGGAGATGTTCTTCTGTCTGCACTCACCTTTCCAGTGAGGATAACACATGGGAGCCGCAAGACAACCTGGACCTAGACCTTATCACCGAGTACATGCAGAGACACAAGGAGACGGAGGAGAAGAAGAAGAAGGAGGGCAAGAGGAAAGATGTCAGGGAGGAGGAGTGAGTGAAGGAAAGACGGTAGGGCTGCACAATTAATCAAATTTTAATCGCAATCGCGATTTTGACTTCCCACGATCAAATTTACATGATCGAGCAATTTTTTTTCAAAGCGTAATTTCATAGAACGCTCCGGGATTTTTTGCAAAGCCCATCTACCGCTACTACATGATCAGTTGTTCCCTGCACCGGGAAGCTTAGTTTCTAGATGTAGACATTCACAGAGGACAGAGTAACGGGAGGAAAACTCAACATATAACATTGGTTATACGTCGGTCTCAAGGTTTACCAATTTACCAGTAAACGCAACACTTTGTCCCATCTGTTGTTTTTCAGACAACAGCAGTCCCCAGTGCTAGTCGGTGCTAGTTAGCGTCTGTTAGCTGTTAGCTCCTCTAGGACGCACCGGTGCTAATGTCCTTGCATCCGCTGCAATGTTGTTATACGGACATGGTTTAATTTAACGTTACATGACCCATTTCTTCTGTAAAGCCGTGCCTGTGTTGGATTGAGATTTATTCTTTGCGGCTAGCCTGGTCCAGAGCAGGCTAACAGGCAGGCTAAAATTAATCCTGGAGTCTCACGTGTCAAATCAGCCGTCTGACAGCTGCCGTCTGATCCGAAATAAACGTTATAACCAGTTATCACCGTTTTGAATGTCATTGATATTTAGAAAAACATTTTGTCACCAAAAATCTATCTTTATTGCCAATAAATTAAACAAACAGGCAAAATCATTAGGCCTACATAAAATTATGTTACAGAACCATTATCAACTCTTAGAACCATAACTAACATGTCACACACAAAAAGGCACTCATATGTCTAATATAAGTGCACCCCCCCCCCCCCCCCATATTTCATCAGTGTCCCATATCAAAACCAACAACAATATACAACTGCATGAACAGGAAGTAATTACAAATGATTACAATAATACAGAACCAATGCAATAATGAATGGGTACAACATGAACATATGATTTAAGAAACGTCTGCTCGTTTTCAGCCCCAAAGTGGACCAGCTGCTGTGTCTTCCTGTGTGATACAGGATGGTATATGTAAAGCACGTAGCAATGTATCATAGACCGTTAATATTAATACATACATATATACAGTCTGTGCGATGTATACAGTCCATTCAAGGCAAAGAAATGTGGGATTGTTGTGCTAATCAACGTAACGTTAGCATTGCAAGCTAGCGATTTAAAAAAAAGTTTCAGTTAGGATCATGGTTGCAAGTATATATGTACAGGACTGTATAGACAATAAAACAAGACTGTCGTAATTTTTAAATCAATGATTTAAGCCGAAAATACTTACATTTATGCGTCTCTCTGGTCGATGCGGCAGCCATTATTGCCTGTTGCACCATGTCTATCCTACCCCTCGGTTTCAAGTATGCTCGCGTTCTCCCTAGATTTTTTCTTTCACTGTCTATGGTTTCTAGGGCCATGCACCCCTTAGCCCTCGATCACAAAACGTATTGGGACACCACTATGTCCCGCGTGAACGCGCAAAAACAAGGGGAAGGGGTAAGACAGAAATGAGATACAGCCTAAGCCTAGAGTCCTTAGGGTCCATTCCCCCAGGAACATAATTCTCTCTGCTGACTTTTAAGTCAAAGGCCAAATAATAATACATTGTATTTACATAGTGCTTTACATGGTAAGCTACTCAAAGACACTTTACAGTAAAACCAGCACATTTATCACATAAAAACAGAAACATGAAACTAGCATATTTAAAGTAATTAAAACACAGTGTAGCCCACAACTTTGGAAAAAATGTGGAGTGACTATAGGCTAAGTAGATCATTTTACATCCTCACACATTCAGTCGGGTCCGCTATGTTGGGCTTTTTCTCTCCGTTTGATAAGAGCCGTATTTCCCTTCCTGCATATTATATTCTTCCCTCCTCGTTACTTTCTATTAGAAGCTGCTGCTCATTGGGTGAAACATATGGCGCATGCGTCTTCTCCATCTCTGCATCAGTAAATCTGTGATCGATACCGTGGTCTATTTAAGAAAAGCCGTGAACGTGCACTTATCCTGGCTATCTACACCTGGCTGGACATAGCTCCACCTGTTCATCCTGGCTCGGCAAACGTGCAACCGATTAAGCCGCGATTAGCAGATCACACTAAGTCAAGCTGCTCTTTTTCTTATCCTGGATATCTTTATTCTACTTTTGTGCAACAGGCCCCCGTCTAGACCGGACTCTGGGATGTTATTTACAGAAACCCAACAATTCCCACCAAGAGCAAGCACTAGGTGACAGAGGCAAGGATACACTTCCTTTAAGAGGCAGAAACCTCGAGCAGAACCATGGCTCAGGGTGGGGGGCATCTGCCTCGACCGGTTGGGAGAAACAGACAGACAGACAGACAGACAGACATGAAGAATTTTAGCAGAGGGTGTAGAGCAGGAACATGGAGGCAGCAGGTGACTCCAACCACAGATCCAGAGCCAGAAACACCTGCAGGAAGAGAGAGGAGGAGAGATGAGAGGGGCGAGAAAACACAAGACTCCAGGAAAGAGTTGTTACAGAGTTAGTAACATGCATTAATGGGATGAGGTTGCATACAGATGGAGAGAAGGAGGAGGAGAGAGGTGCTCAATGTAGGGCTGCACAATTAATCGAATTTTAATCGCGATCACGATTTGGACTTCCCACGATCAAATTTGCGTGATCAAGCGATTATTTTTTATAAAGCGTCATTTCATTGAACGCTCCGGGTTTTTTGCAAAGCCAATCTCCCGCACCATAAAGCCGTCTGCTCATGAGCCAGTCAGAGTAGTTCACTGCACCCCGTGCAGCTAAGTTTCTAGATGTAGACAGTCACAGAGGACAGAGTAGCGTGAGGAAAACTCAACAGATAGCAGTCGGTAATACGTCAGTCTCAAGGTTTACCAGTTTACCAGTAAACGCAACACTTTGTCCCATTTGTTGTTTTTCAGACAACAACAGTGACCAGTGCTAGTTAGCGTCTGTTAGCTGTTAGCTAGTAGTGTCTGTTAGCTGTTAGCTCTTCTAGGACGCACCGGTGCTAATGTCCTCGCATCCGCTGCAATGCTGTTTATATGGATATGGTTTAATTTTGCGTTACATGACCCATTTCGTCTGTAAAGCCGTGCCTGTGTTGGATCTTTCTACGCTCTCTCGTCCTACTCTCTCTCCTCTTACTCTCCGCGGCCCGCCACACAGCGGCCGCCGGTCCACACTTCTGATGTATGTCTACAGTTTTAATTTTTCATTAACACAGCTGTATATTGTTAAGTATGAGGGGGCAAACCTGTATTTGTACCAGTGTTTCCGCGGGTAACTGTTATCGCGGCCGCTACGGCGAAGAACACAGTAGAAGTTTTTGAATGCAGCTAACTTCAGTTGGTAGAGTCACAGCGTGGGAGACGGAGCTGCTGTACCGAAGCCTGGACCAGGACCAGAGATGTGACCCATGGCCAGAATATCATAGTTCATAAAAATGCAGCGCAGTGAAGATACAGACGTTTAATA
Source organism: Etheostoma spectabile (assembly GCF_008692095.1). NCBI lineage: Eukaryota > Metazoa > Chordata > Actinopteri > Perciformes > Percidae > Etheostoma > Etheostoma spectabile. The sequence continues at coordinate 37,024 of NW_022603242.1, forward strand.
CACACGACGTGTGTATCCGCCGTTCGACCCGTGCTGGACCTGTTCATAATGAGTCAGCCATCTCTCTGTGAGTAGCGTCCATCACACTCCCTCTCGCAGTTATAAATAGCCTATGTGACAATAAAATTTGTTTTGGTTAAAATCAACAAATAATCGTGAGAATAATCGCGATCAAAATTTTGATCAAAATAATCGCGATTATCATTTTGGCCATAATCGTGCAGCCCTAGCTCAATGCATCATGGGAAGTCCCCCAAAAGTCTAGGCCTATAGCAGCGTAACTAAGGGATGGTTCAGGACTCTCCTGAGCCAGCCCTAACTATAAGCTTTATCAAAGAGGAAAGTCTTAAGCCTACTCTTAAATGTGTAGACGGTGTCTGCCTCCTGAACCCAAACTGGAACCTGGATATATCAATCCAAACTTTATTAACACACAGAGAGCGTAACCATGGTAATGCAGCAGGGGAACTTAGACACAGACATGCAGTGAACGATGCTTCTGGTTTTACTTAGCTCGCTCCACCATGGCGCCTTACTAACTCACTCACTCTGTCTGTTGATATACAAATGCAGATCAATGGAGATGCATGTAATTTTGGGGGGGGCTGTATGAGGCCACCTTCCTTTCGACCAATCATTACATCTTTGTATGTAAAACCTTTACATACAGTTGTGTTCATAATAACAGCCGTGTTTTTAAAGAAGTGAATAATGCTCAAAATCCTTAGAATAGCTTTTAATTCCATAATACCAATGCATTGGGAACACTGGCCGTTGATTTCCAAATCAAAACATGACCAACATGGATCAAGTTTGTGTTAAAAAAAGAGAGGAATATTAGCAGTATTTGCATTTTTCTTTACAATCTCAAATGTGTACTATTTAAACTGAAAAATGTGTCAGGGTTTGAATCCCTGCACTAATATTTAGTTGCATAACCATTATTTCTGAGAACCGCTTCATATCTGTGTTGCACGGAGTCACCTGTGAACAGGTATTCCAGCCCAGGACCATTGAACTACATCCCATAATTCCTCTGCATTACTGGGTTTGGCCTCAGTAACAGCATTTATGATGTCACCCTACAAGTGTTCTCTGGGATTGAGGTCCGGGGGTTGGGCTGGCTGCTCCATAACATCCATCTGGTTCATCTGGAACCAAGACTTTGCTCCTTCCTGGTGTGTTTGGGTCCTTGTCTTGTTGAAAGACCCGTTTCAAAGGCATTTCCTCTTCAGCATAAGGCAACATGACCTCTTCAAGTATTCTGATGTATTGAAACTGATCCATGATCCCTGGTATGTGATAAACAGGCCCAACACCACAGTATGAGAAACATCCCATAACCACCATGCTTTACTGTCTTCACAGTGGACTGGGGCTTGATTTCAGTGCAGGGGGGTCGGAGGACAAACTGTCTGTGGCTCCTAGACCCAAAAAGAACAGTTTCCCTCTCATCAGTCCCCAGAATGTTGCTCCATTTCTCCGTTGGCCAGTCAATGTGTCCTTTGGTTGTTTCCCACGTTGTTGCAAGCATTAAATCTTTATAAACATGCACAAGCAGCACATCATTTGAAAGCTTAAAGTCTCATGATTCCATCAAGCCCACACAGAAGCAATAAGGTGACTCACAGCGGTTATAATCATGTTATGAAGTAAGGAAACAGAGAAAGATTTGAGTCTAAGTTGAGTGTTTTCCAACCTGTCTTCTTGTGTCTTTAATCAAGGCGGTGAAAGATCGCCAAAAACTTTTTTTCCCTTCATCGCCAACTCTCCAAGGTATTAGAATATCCAAGCTTTGTAATCCAAAATGAGCTGGTCCCCTCACAATCTTGTAGTTTCTAGCCAAGTTTCGACGTGGAGAAATCTAGATAGATCATCATTTCTGGGTTTTGACAGCTTGTAGCTTATTCCCTCGGCGCGCTACGAAGTCACTCCGTACACCACCAGACTCTCTGGCTTCTGCAGATTTTACTTTGTTCCCAGCCAATCGCTTCAGTCTAACCCGAGCTGTCCCTGAGACAAGCCTATCAAGTTCCACAGTCCCCATTGGGCCCACGTGGGAAGGATTGACAGTTTTTCCTTCCAGTTAGAAGTAGAGGTTATGAAACCGGGCTCCCTGTGTAGCCAATAAGCAGACGAGTTGACAATACCAAACATGACCAGAAAATATTAACCCTGTGATGGCTCCAGCTGTGTCAAAGCAAAAATATGGCCTTCTTTCACCATTTCATCAATTTATAATTACTTAATCCTATAAATGTATGTATGTAGTTATTTCAGGTATGTGTGTGAGTGATGTGGATGTGTTTTTGTGTTTGAGAAGTTTTGTATTTTGCACTTTTTTGGCTTTTTTGGAAATAGGAAAAACGCACAGACATATCTGTATAAATAAATTTATATAAAATCCATTTAATGAGTAAAATTTTTCTGGATTTTTTCTGTTCTAAGTTTAGACATATGGCTACGGTACTATTTTTGGATATAGCCCATGTAATATGCTTACAGTAGTGCTTTTTATTAATTTTACAGATGATTTACTTGGACGTAAATAGAAATTCTCTATTCTAATCTCTTTAGCTCTGTGTCAGTACGGCCTAGTGTCACAATGCCACTAGAAACAACAAATTGAGTGTTAATTTTCCAATAACCTCAGGGTCATCCCAGAGGGCAGAAGAATGTGGGAAGTGCATCACTTTTTGGGGGTAAAAATGTAGGTGAGAAAAGTGTTTCTAAAGAGGTTAAATATGTATGTATACAGTATATAGATTAAATATGGGCCATAACTGACAGATACCAGTGAAAGGTAAAAAATCGGTGGGAAAATGTTACATTTACAACTTTCCCAGCACTAAAAATCCCGGATTATCCCCCATGTGTTACCGGCTGGCTAAAGGCTGGCAACAAAATGGAGGCCACACATAAATTGATCAAAGTAGTTTATTTACCACAAACTAATAAACACTGGATGTTACATTTCCCATACTGCAACTCCATAATAGTGATGTTGGCAAATAATTAAAGGTAATGCATCTGTCAAACAATGTTCCATAGACATGCTCTAAATGTTGTTTCTAGTTTAAGATAGAGCTCTACAGCATGGCATCTCACTAACTCACTCTCTTGGTTTTTCTCTGTTGGTAGAAACAGAGAGGAAGAGGAGTCAGACGTCACCGCTGTCAGCACTGTGACAAATCCTTCCCATCAGGATATTTAAAGATTCATCTGAGAGCTCACACTGGAGAGAAACCGTACAGCTGTGATCAATGTGGGGTGGCTTTCACAGCACAGGGTTCCCTAAAAACACATCAACGCATTCACACTGGAGAGAAACCTTACAGCTGTGAACAATGTGGGGCAGCTTTCACAGTACAGGGTTCCCTAAAAAAACATCAACAAATTCACACTGTAGAGAAGCCGTACAGCTGTGAACAATGTGGGGAAACCTTTTCTCGTAGTAGCTACCTTAAAAAACACCATCGCATTCACACTGGAGAGAAGCCTTACAGCTGTGAGCAATGTGGGGAAACCTTTTCTCATAGTGGTAACCTTAAAGCTCACCAGCGCATTCACACTGGAGAGAAGCCGTACAGCTGTGAACAATGTGGGAAAACCTTTTCTCGTAGTAGTTACCTTAAAAAACACCAGCGCATTCACACTGGAGAGAAGCCGTACTGGTGTGAACAATGTGGGAAAATGTTTACTCATAGTAGTCACCTTAAAAGACACCAGCTCATTCACTCTGCCTCGTTGTGAACATGTTTCAGAGCCAAGCTGTTTCCTCCTCCTCATGCCCTGATAGCTGTATTGTTCTGATCTTCTCTCCATGTTGAAGGCTGACCAGCAGTAACTTTATCTTCTGACCAACATGTATGTTATTGTGGATCAGCTGGACTGTTTTCTGCCTTTCCTCAGAACCCTTTACCATTTAGGTACCAGAATCTGTGCCTGAACCTATCCTTTTACAAATATATTTTTTAAATGTATATGTTAAAAAAAAAGAAATGAGCACAAAAAGACAGTCAGCAAAAAAACAGCTTGTTTATTGCTATATGGTCCAAATTAAATGTAAAAAATATATGTAATAACATATTTTGCCAGTAAATTGCTGCTAAACAACAAAAACAACCACTAGGTGGAAAGAGGCAGCGCTGGTGTTTCAGTAGCACCGAAATCCCCGTTACTATTCGGTCCGATAGATACCGGGTGTTAAGGCACCGGTGACGTACTAGCACTGGGTTTCGTCTGACATTTCATATTTTCTGTGACTGAATGTGGTTTTAAATCTGTTGAGGTCTGTTCAGACATAAAGTAAAGACCCTGATGATGTCATACAAAATCAGAAAATAGAAAGCAAACAGCTGATTTATTCATCTGACTTGTAAAATAACATCGATTGAATTGTTTCAAACGTTTTGCAATGTGGAACAATTAAATACAAAATAAAAGAAATTAAACAAGGCCTTGTGCTGATTATTTGTGACCTAATTTGGTTGATTTATCCTTCCTGCCGTTTCTGTGTTTAATGTTGTATATGGCTTCAAAACCTGTAAATGCAACTGTGGTGGCTGGAAATCTAACCTGGGCAAAATGCTTGCACTGCTATGGTATAAATCATAGTCGAAAAGTAACATTTGTTGCCTTTCTGCTAGACAATACAACGTTCACTGCAAATCTTGTAACACAGACAAAAGAAATGCTGAGAAATACATTGATGGCTTCCACCTATGAGAGAACTATTGTTCATGAAGAAACATCTGCGATTTGGTTTACTACCAATCTTAATGCCTCACGTTGTTGGCAGGATTCTAACCTGCGCAGGGAGACCCCAAATGGATTTCTAGTCCCTCGCCTTAACCACTCGGCCATGACAACCTGAAAAGCAGTGCTATACCTGTTTGCAAAAATGTTCATACATTTTAATTGGTTAGAAGTAGTTACCAGGCAAAGTGCAAACCGTAGTGCGCTGCCTTTGTCTGTGGATCCTCATAGAGGCAGCTTGATTGATATGCTTACTTAGTTGTACCATTAAAGAGATTAATATTTTATTAAATCAGGTTGGGAATGTAACCTTTCTGGTTACTTCTTGACAAATAAAGCAAGTAACCACACAACGAAAACCACTGCGATGGCTGTGAATCTAACCCAGGTCAACTGCTTGGAAGGCAGCTATGCTCACCACTATACCACCATCGCTGGGCAACAAAGTTGGTGTCCTGAAAGGTCGAGATTTTTCCTTTATATTAAATTAAGGCATTAAGATAAATTTCCAACAGGTGATTTTTTTCCTCTTTTTAGTCAACTTCAGCATAGGTTCCTAAACGCATGCATACCACTGTGTGCATGTATACCTGCATGCATTTGAAAATGTAGACCACGTATGTACTTAAAAGATACAGAGCCCTGTTGACACAAAAAAAAACATTTTTAAGGACACACAGGGTTCCATTTCCCAACAGGGAGATTTTCTACCAGCCTCTAATCAATGATTTAAGGGACGTCTGGTTGGCTGGCGGATTGCCCAACGTCAGGTTGGCAAAGGGAACGGACGTCAGGTTTGCAGGCTGCTCCCCAGATGTCAGGTTGATGAAGGGAACCAATGTCACGTTGATGGGCTGCTCTCTAGACATCAGGCTGGTATTTATTGTAAAGAATCTTAAAAAAGTTGTGTTTTTTAGTTGTGTTTTTTACAAGAAAGAAAGTCAATGATGTTTGTCTGAAGTTGTGTAATAAAAGATTACAAGGGGAGACAACTTTTACATTTTGGGGATCTTGGTTTGATAAAATGCCCGGGGTTATAATTCATATCAGTAACACTGAAGATGAATGTATTGAATATCATGAGATGTCTAAGAGGCACAGTTGCTATAAAGAAGGTTGCTTTAATAAGAAGAGTACTAGATTGAATATAATGAAACGAAAAACTTTCAAATATATTAACCATTAATCAATGTTGCAATGCTCCCAACATTTGCTGGAGAAACTGTGGCCTGGTAGGGGACCATACCTATACATTCTTTTTTTTTTTAAAGATTATTTTTTTGTCCATTTTGGGTCTTTATTTATATAGAACAGCTGAAGACATGTAAGGGAAGAGAGAGGGGGAATGACATGCACCAACTGAGCTACCCGGTCGTCCCACACCCACATGTTCTGCACTGTAAACCCTAATAAGTTCACAGAACTCCAAAATTATTTTGTAACAGATTACACAAACATATTTAAGTGATGTTGTTAAATTTTTTAAGTATACGTAAAATAAAAATTAGATTTACAGTTGCCTTATAAATATTGATATTCCTCAACTTATAATTAGGGAGTAATTCACTCAAAAATTTCAATATTTTCAACTCATAATGTGGGACCTACTCTTAAAATGAAGTCTAATTTGCAATACTGATCATGGGAAGTAACGAAGTACAAATACTTTGTTACTGAACTTAAGTAGTTTTTTTTAGATATTTTTACTTTACTTTACTATTTATTTTTGTGGCGAACATGACTTGCCACTTTTCATGGGCTGTCAACAACTTTTCCAGCAGTTATATCATGATTCATCTCACCATGGAAATCATGTTGAGGGTCATCATCTCTTGATTCATCACCCTTTCAGAGTGTCTACCATTGTGTCACCAGCAAAATAGGATTATCAGAGGATAGTTTCAAGCCATCAACCTCTGGGTTATGGACCATCCCTCTTCACCACTCTGCTGAAAATCACCCCAGAAGGGACTCAAACCTACAATCCCTGGCTTAGGAGGCCAGTGCCTTATCCATTAGGCCACTGGGGCTTTACATCACCCAAGTTCACCAGTTCAGGAGAAATACATATACAGTTCTGGAGATGTAATGAAACAGTAACCTTGACCTTTGACCTCCAAGGTCGAAATCAGTTTATTGGCGACTCCTAGTGGTGATGTATGCCAAATTTAAAGTGCTTCCCTCTAGGCGTTCAGAGATATTGCATTCACAAGAATCGGATGGACAGACATGAGGACACAGTCACCTTGACATTGAACCTATGACCTCCAAAATCTCATCAATTGATCTGCGAGTTCATGTGAATGTTTTTGGATGCTGAATATTTGAATTCAAAGTCAGAATTCAATTGATATTTAAGAAAAATACAATGCACGTCCAGCTTCTACATTTCCGCATGAGTCAGCTTCCCCAATTTCTGAGTAACAGGAAAATAGCCTGATAAGCAGACATGTGCAGCTCAACCTCAAAAAGCCATAAAGCAAATGCTTATGGCTTAAAGATCGAGCTCCTGCTTATTAAAATCAGACATACGCAGTCTCTGTGGCGCAATAGGTCAGCGCAGTCGGCTGTTAACCATAAGGATGGTGGTTCAAGTCCACCCAGGGATGTTTGTTGCTTAAAGAACAGGGAGTGAGCCAACTCTAGGATTTATACTTCTTCAGGAGACCATAGAGCAGCCCAAAGATAACCCAAGTGGCCTTATGTCTATCAGAAGATACAGTTATGCAAACCATGTAAATGTACTGTATTTATATAGCGCTTGTACAAACCATGTACATATTAATCTTTACTGTCATCAGAGATGGGAAGTAACAAAGTACTAATACTTCGATAACGAAGTGCAAACACTTCATTACTGTACTCAAGTTGATTTTTTACTATTTATTTTTTTGGCGACTTTTTACTTGTATTCCTTGCATTTTAAAACGAATATCAGTATTTTCTACTCCTTACATTTTACAAAATTGGCTCGTTACTTTAGTTTTGTACTAAAGGTCGTAGTTAGTTATTATTTTCGCATCAATACCAATACCAATTTGAATCTAATTGGATGGGAAAATACCCAGACTTCTCACAAAATCCCATTTGAATTATATCTTGCTACTTGTTCAGAATCTTATTAACTGGAGTCCCAGTCTCTGTCACAAGAAATAAGATAACATAATTCTCTCTACTTCTACTTGAGTAGGGGAAGTGAGTACTTTTGGCATCTCTGGATGTTAACACGTAACTTCATCCGTCTTTGCTGTTGCATTGCGATAACAAATAACTATGTTTGTGTAAAGTAATCAACAGGCTTTATGCCCGTGTTGAGTAGGAAGGGAAATGTAATGCATACTCCTACGTTTTATCTTCTTCTAATATTTATCATGAAACGAGGAAGCGATATAGCGCCCTAGTAAACAAAAAGTGAGAAAAAAAGGAGTGAGAGAAACAAATCAAGGGACTGAAGAGCAGGAAGAGGGAGAGCCAGAGGAGTTCTGGGAGTTTGGAGAGAGGGCGTGTGATGAAAGTGAGGGCTCTGACACAGAGAGGGATATTCCAGAGGGTGAGGAAGATGAAGAAGAGAGTGAGGAGGAAGAAAACATAAATGGGACAGAGAGAGGAACAGCCAGAGGGACAGCAAGTGGATCCATGTGGATCAAGTACTGCACCATCAGGTTTGTGATGAAGAAGGTTCTTACTATTTTCAAAGCAGTGCAATTACAATTTCATTGTAGGTCTGCTGTGTGTCCTTAAAATGGAGCTTTCTGCTGGAAACGTTTCAATACAACGTTTCATTTGCAGTGAACGTTGTATTGTCCAGCAGAAAGGCAACAGGTGTGTTACTTTTCGACTATGATTTATACCATAACAGTGCAAGCATTTTGCCCAGATTTGATTTCCATTTGCAGTTGCATTTACAGGTTTTGAAGCCAGACAGCACAACAAGCACTTTACATGTACATATTTTACAGTTTTTATTGTACCGTATTTTTGTATAGTAATGTTGAGTGGTATATTTTTTGTTTCAGTTGCTCCAGTTATTAGGCTCGTTGGAGATGAGCCAGGTCTGCGCAGAATCGATCACCGGCGATCAGCGCCCGTTGCATGCCGGTTAGATTTGTGTCCGACTTGATCCCGACTTGCTCTGACGTCATGCACACGTGGGCAACGGAAATCTCACGAGAGCAAGGCGGCCGCAGTTCTGAGACGCAGGCGGCGCAGTTGCTTTTCACCGACTGCAAGAGCCAGGCGGACCCAGAGCATGCTGGGAAACGCCGGCTTCTCAGCTGATTTAACACCTGATTGGTTTACAACATGATGACGTTTTATATAAACTTTTTATTGTTTTTGAATCGGAGGGATTTGAATTGCTATTTGTCTGATTTAAAGACTTATTCTGTCCAGAACACATGCTGTGTGACTGATAGAGACGTTTAGAAGTCAAAGAGACTAAATCCGTTCAGATCACGGATCATCTACAGTGTGTTGTTAATTAAAATCAGCAACAGATCGCATGTAGAGCACTTTGCCAGCTACTCTGTCATAATTAAAACAACTGGAGACTGTGTACAAGCTGATATGTGGGTCTGATTATATTTTATTAAATCGGAATCGCACCACAGTGTTTTCATCACTTCCTGTCCAGCCTGAAGGCGGCTGGAATGGGCTGGAAACTGTCCAACTTTACCGCAGCTTTTTGTCACCGCCCCCCGCTGCTACCGCCTGCTCTCGTCCACTTTACAGGCGAGGCGCAGTTCATCTCGAACGAGCCTAAAGTTACTGTGATACTGTTATTTCCATTTTTGTGGATTAAACAAACTTGACATGCCATTGAAGGTGTACCTTTCTGACAATTACTTTGTTAAACATCAACAGTCTGGTCATAGACTTAATGCTGACACAACTAGCAAATAGCAGAGGATGGTTTCGATGTATCGACCTCTGGGTTACTAGCCCAGCACGCTTTCACTGCGCCACTCTGCTCTGTTACTCTGGCTGATGGAAAATCTCTCATTCTCATTTCATGGGAAGGACCAAGGTGCCAACATCTTACGGGTTGCAAAATTAAACATTTGGTAGATCTTGCAACTATCTTTTATGTGAGCTTCCTCACACAATGATTATTCACATGTAACACTTGTGATTGGCTGGTGTTTTAAAAACAGGGCATTGTGAGTACAGGTATAAACATCAGTAAGGAGTCTACCAAGTTGCCTCTTATCATTTTAGTTTGGACACCCAGTGAGGCTTACCACGATGGTTTGGATTGGGTCCACTAGGGTTTTTTGCTGCTCTCGATCAGACGGCTGTACTCACTCTGGTTTCTCTTCACAATGCACGAGACTTTTGCCTTTTACTAAAGACTTCCTTGGAGGGGAACGCTGATGAGTTGAAACTATTTTTGGTGGGCTTTGCTGTTTGGCCCAGCTTTTTGTACTTGCTTTTGCTTACCTTTGCTTTTACTCATCAGCTCTGTTTTTATCCCACCCAGAAAAGGGATTTTAGACCCGGAACGAGCCATCTTTTATTTCCTGTAGAGGTCCAAATTATTTCTTGAAATGGTTCTTTGAGTACAGGTAAACTTAGAATGCTAAAACAGGATTTAGAAGCAAAGATATATTTAGAAGAAAAGATAATAATTGATATGAAAATAATGGTTAAATGTAATTTACCATTACAAGTTACTGTTTGAAAAAATGAAAATAATTGTCATTGAGATAGAGGCAGATGAAGTGTTTATGACCCGTCAATGATGACAAAAGGATACATCCTCTGTCGGGGGTCTGCTTTAAAGGAAATGGTACTCTTTAAAAGTGTTGGGGTTCTAGCGATAAACTAATGAGGAAGAATTTGACAAATCAACCAAAACCTAGTCCAGGAACTTAGTCTTTCAAATCTTACACCTGAATCTTTCAAGTCCTGACCATTCCCTGACCGGGAATTGAACCCAGGCCGCAGCGGTGAGAGCACCAAATCCTAGCCACTAGACCATCAGGGAGTCACAGCTATCAAATTTATCTTTGTAGATGTGAGTTTCCTCTTCACTTCCTGGAATGACTCATATTGTTTTAGGCGAGGAATGGCACCTGGCTAGACCTTCAGAAGGCAGGACATGACAGATTAGACATCTGTCACATAGTCAGTTTATAGTCTTAAATATCAAGTCTCTTGCTGTTCCTTGACTAGTTAGCCATATTGTTGGTTATATTGTTTTAGGCGAGGAATGGCGCCTGGCTAGAGATTTAGAAGGCAGTGGTGCAAAATGCAAAACTGCCTGTTTCAATTTTTATTACATGGTAATATTACAATAACAGAGGTGCAGAGATTACCTGGAAATGCTTCTGGTATTTTCCAGGGAATCTCTTCACCTCTGTTATTCTAAAATTACCATGAAATACGTATTGTCCTGCACGCACGTAACGCTGTGCAATCTGACCAGCTGCTAAACACCTTCCACCATCAAGCACTGGCGACCGGGATCATTGTAACACGTTTATTTGAGTAACAAAGGGTGAAACTGGGAGAAAACACAATGACCAGTTACTTACATATTAATGAGTCACAGATATTAAACAAAGATAATTGTAAAAACAATATAACTACACAACATTGTAATGCGGTGGTATATACAGTAGGCTAGCAAAAATGGAAGATGAAATAAAGAAACACATAATGTATTGTTATACAGTGTACGTAGTATAACCTATGTTGGGATTCTAAATAAACTAAGATATACTTTCATGTGGCATTACCCGAGATAAAAGTGGCAAACTAGCTTACTGAAGTATATCGTCAGTTAGGGCTGAACAATATTGTGTTTTAGCATCGACATCACGATGTGCGCATGCGCGATGGTCGCATCGCAGGACGTGGTGATGTTGACGCTAATACTTTTTTGCTGCTTGATAGAAAAGTAAACTTTCACCGTTTCTCCTTTACATGATTATTACCATCCGACCATTCCCCTTTAAGACAGGTAGCCATGTGGGCAACGTGTGGATGTGACGTTAGTCCGACGGGGTTTATTGTTATGGGAAGTGAGGCTCTTCGTGTGTAGAAAAGTACCGGAGGCAGCAGCTGCCGCTGATACAGTGATGTCATAGTTTTCATGGGTAGTCAGGGACGCTACAGTAGTCAGTGTTTTATGTTCTACAAATACAAACTAAATCCCCTGATTAATGCAACATAATCACACATTTCCCACCGCAGAAAGCTGCTATCAGCCAAGCTTTAAGCTAATATAGTTAGCTTAAAGAAACCAGCAGAAAGCTGCTACCAGCCAGGCTAAAGCTAATATAGTTACAGGGCTGCCAACTCTCACGCATTGGCCGTGAGACACACGCATTTGACTGGTTTCACACGCGCACACGCCACACCCCCTGATTTCTCACGCTGAAGTGTCAGCCCGGTCGGTCAAATTTCTGAAAGATGAGTTTATCTATGTTTTTACCTGTTGAGCCACTCGTGATCGACTAGTTGTGCTTTCAGAGACTGTGAGGGTGTTCAAGAGCGCTCCCTGTCTGTGGAATTTTCAAATTGTCGCAAAATGAGAAAAATGTTTTCACGAGCCATCCCAGGTGCATTTCCCCGGCTTCAGGTATGCGCTCTGAGTATCACAGACCCGTCCGTCGCTTCGTGTCCACTCTCTCTGTAAAGATAGAGGTGAGCAGCGCGGCTGGTAGCGTAGCAACTTCAGTTCATTGTAGTGGACTCGCTCTGCTGGGGGCAGTGACGCGTTGCATGCATGCGTAGACCTCCGATAAAGAGCAGCGTACGGACACCTCTAAACTCTGTCAGAGACCAGAGACCCAAATGGGCCTCTGTGTCTGTCAGACGGTCTGAATGAGATCCACCATATCAGCGGAGCAATGACATGCACAGCAGACTGTATTACAACTCTCCACATCTCGGACATCAGAGATGGGGGGAGTTATATTTTGAATGTGCACAAAGTTGTAAATATGAGCAGAAATCTGGTGAAACACATCTGAGCTATACTATTATATATATATATAATACGATACTGCAACATTGGGCCACTATTGTGCATCTCTAACCTCTGCATCTCTAAATGTAACTGTAAATAATTAATTTGATGTTTTTTAAAATGAACAATTAGTCTTTATTTTCACAAAAAAGTAAAAACATTAAGTGGGGTACAGAGGATGAGGGCCAAACATTACTGAACATTGGCACAAAGGTTAAAGGAATAGAACTTATGTAACTCAGTG
>NW_022603242.1:55000-102580 GCF_008692095.1 Etheostoma spectabile
CCTTTAATCCCCCTGATTCCCTGCCTTCTCACATGTACTCAGTTGAAACTTGTAATTCACTGGTTGTCTTTTTTAATGAAAAAATCAACTCCATTCACCAGCAATTACATTTGACCCCCTTGCCTTCCCCTCCACCTTTGCTCCTCCCCAATAGCCAGTCATTTTGTTGCTTTCTACTGCCCACCCCCTCCGAAATTTCTGATCTCATTCGTAAATCCAAGTCCTCAACCTGTTCTCTTGACCCCCTCCCCACAGCTCTGGTCAAAACCTGTCTCACTTCCCTCATCTCCTTCATAACTACCATTATTCATTCTTCTCTCTCCTCTGGTATTGTCCCCTCACTTTTCAAAACAGCATCCGTCTCACCGATTCTGAAAAAACCTGGCTCAGACCCAACCAACTATAATAATCTTCGTCCTATCTCAAATCTTCCCTTTATTTCTAAAATTCTTGAAAAAATAGTGTCTGTTCAACTCCATGCTTTTCTTACCCTTAACTGTCTTTATGAACCTTTCCAGTCTGGTTTTCGCCCCTCCCATAGTACTGAAACTGCCCTTATAAAAATCACCAATGATCTCCTCACAGCTGCTGATTCCGGACTCATCTCCATCCTCATCCTCCTCGATCTCAGTGCGGCCTTTGATACCATTTCTCACTCCATTCTCCTCAATAGACTTTCTTCCCTCGGCATCTCTCACACCCCTCTTGACTGGTTCCGCTCATATCTCTCCGACCGCACTCAGTTTATTCAACTCAAATCTTTCACATCCCACCCTTCCCCTGTTACTACTGGCGTCCCTCAAGGTTCAGTTCTTGGCCCCCTCCTTTTCATCACCTACCTACTTCCCCTTGGCAATATCTTCCGCAAATTCAACATTCATTTTCATTGTTACGCAGATGACACCCAGCTCTACTTATCCAGCAAACCCACCTCCTCGCTCCCCCCCTTGTCCCTTACTAACTGCTTACTTGAAATAAAAGACTGGTTCACCTCAAACTTCCTTAAACTAAACAGTGATAAAACCGAACTCCTCCTCGTAGCCACCAAGTCCACCCTATCCAAAATCAATAGTTTCTCTCTACCAATCGACAACTCCTTGGTCTCCCCTTCCCCTCAGGTCAAGAGTCTGGGCGTCATCCTCGATTCCTCCCTCTCCTTTCAGTCACACATAAATAATATCTGCCGGTCTGCATACTTCCACCTACGCAACATAAACCGCCTCCGACCGTCCCTTACCCCTCACACTGCCTCCATCCTTATCCACAGCCTCGTCACCTCCCGCCTTGACTACTGTAACTCTCTCCTTTTTGGCCTTCCTCAAAAATCCCTCCATAAACTTCAACTTCTTCAGACCTCAGCAGCTCGTGTCATCACCAGAACCCCCTCATTTCATCATATAACCCCGGTTCTTCAGCAGCTCCATTGGCTCCCGGTTCAATTCAGAATACAATTTAAAATCCTTCTCCATACTTTCAAAGCCATCCATAACCTTGCCCCTCCATATCTATCAGAACTCCTACACATTGCCGTCCCCTCCCGCTCCCTCAGATCTTCCTCCTCCCTCCACCTCACTGTCCCCCATGCTCGACTCATCACCGTGGGGAGCAGAGCCTTCAGCCGCTCTGCTCCCCAGCTCTGGAACTCACTCCCACCCGACCTCCGCAACATCAACTCTCTCCCTCTGTTCAAAACTAGACTAAAAACCCATCTGTTCCAGCTTGCTTATCTGTAAATACACTGTTCCTGTTTTGTTTTTGTTTGTTTGTTTTGTTTGTTTTGTTTTTTGTTTTATTTGTTTTGTTATTACTACTTACACTTTTATGTTCCCTGTATCTGTCTTTTATTCTCTGTAAAGCGTCCTTGAGTGTTAGAAAGGCGCTGTTAAATAAAATGTATTATTATTATTATTATTATTAAACACATGTTATTTTTAGGCCATAATCGCCCAGCCCTCGTTACTTTGGAAGTTGCATACTGACAGGACTTTGTGATTAATATCAACCACAAAAGCCTCAGTCAAGTACTTTTTGGTAAAGTATAACAATATGAACAAGTGTAAGAGCTACTCATGTTCACAACCACATTTCACAATGTCATTTCAACTATGGCATTTTCAGCATTTATTTTCCTGCCAACCAGGACAACAAAATAACCACTAATAATTGTTCTTATGAATTAAAATGTGTTCAATACCTTCAATTTCAATTAACCAATCACGGCAAAAGCATATTGTTGGGTTTTCTCCGTATCTGCTGTTGCTGCCCTGCACAGAGAAGTCCACATCAAATAAAGTGCACAGGTCCTTTGCCTGTAGTGGAATCTCCTCACTGACAAACATGTTGTAGAACACTGCTGGATTCTTCCTCAGCTCCTCCAGTAAACCAAGGGTTTTTAACCCCTCAGCAAACCTGTAAAAACATGTAACATAATGTGCGACACATCCAGGGCCAATGATATTTTTCGGACAGATAAGACAGGTGAGGCACTTACTGGTCCAGGGCAGTCGCCAATCTTCCATTGACGAAGAAGTCTGCAGCTGACTGTACAAGGGTCCTTCTCCTGCAGGCTGGACACATGTCTTAAGGCACCTATAATGCTGAGACTATCGGCTGCCTCTGCAATTGCACTGTTTGCATCTTGGACTGTTGTTGCTTCCTGTATCTACAAAAGACAGATAGAAAATAATGAAAGCGTGAGAGAGTCCAAAATTCACTTCTAACAATACCTTCCCTACATAAATGAGATGTTTAAGCAACATAGCCCTCGTGTTTATGAGGATGTGATATCCTCACGACACTGGTTACCTCCGTCTGAACCACAGTTAAAGTTTAGTCTGCAAAGCTAAAAATAAAGACATAACTAAAAGACTGCTCTGCGTCCTGAAAATGTAATACCTTAACGTGCTATGATTAATATTAGTGCTACTACAAATTACTATTGCACCTTTGGGAATCATGGAAAAATTCTTACCAAGAAAATAAGATACAGACAATACCTGATGAAATCTGCCCAACCCAAACAGAACAAAATAAATCATACAGGACAAATAATTTCTAAATGAGTTTTTCCAAATAAATTTCTAGAATTCTGCCAGTTGAATAACAGTAGAATTTGGGATTCCCTACCTTGAGTATCAAGAGACAACTGCCGGTCTTTCTCATGTCCCTCAAAGATATTTGACTGGTGGACGGCCCTCATCAACAGCCTTAGGTACTCTCTTGTTGGGCCCCCTTCGTCAACTGCCCCTTCACCATTGTCATCGTCATCCACAAACACAACATTCAATTTTGCTTCAGGGTTGAAGGACCTACGCTTGAACGCCCGCAGGCTACACAGGAAAACATTATCCCTGCATACATGTATTTGGTTTCTTGTGGGACAGAAGCTTCCATCAACTTTGCTGACCATTTTTTCCAATATGGTCTGTAGATCAATCCTGCAACCAAATAAGTTCATGCATTTTATTAATATGCCAAATATGTACCATATTTTATAAGTTTAACACCTGATTAAACATAACAGGATATATATTTTTTAAATACACAAAAATGTGAAGTCAAGTTAATGAGGAAAAACCTACTCATCATCAGGTCCTCTGAGGTCATGCGTTGAAACAGGAGACTGATTTTGTAATACTGTCTCATCTTGTTCATCAAGAATAATGATTGATTCCTGGGCAGATGAAGGAGGAAGTGATGGTTCATCATGAAGAGTCAAGATTTCTTGTGGTTGCGAGAACAGAGTGAGCAGTGGCTGGGAGGAGGTCTCACACAGCAGTGGCTGAAGAGAGGGCACAGAGAGACTTGGCTGGGAGGAGGTCTCAAACAGCAGTGGCTGGAGAAAGGGCACAGAGAGACTTGGCTGGGAGGAGGTCTCACACAGCGATGACTGACCATGAGATGTATGGCGTAGGGCATAAGCTCCATCATTTTGTTGATCCGACAGAATTTCCTGAATACGAACATGCACAATACATGAGCTTGCAAACCAAAACACTGTTTTAATTTGAAACAGGAATTTAATCCAGCACACATTTACCTGTACATCATGATTTGAAAACCAAAGTACGTATAAAGTTGAGGTTGCTTTTATGCCATGATCCATTATTGACCCGGAGGAAGTGCTCTCAATTGATCTTGGTGATGTGGCTTCTTGCACCACAAAGATTTCACTGGCAATATCATCTTGTCCCACAAAGTCAAACAAGATCTTAAAAGATGTGAAACAGTGTTAGTCAAGTTTTCCAACCCACTGAGAAGACACCTGATATTTTTCCTTAAGCTGAACACATTTCACCTGGATTGGCTCCAACAAGCTGAATTTCCTCATATTGATGTGTCGATTTGGATATTTAAATTTGATGAACACCCCATCTGAGGGTTCCTCACATGCAGAGAGTCGCTGAGGTCTTGCCTCAATAGCCTGAAATGTGACTTGTCATTTAAAAATAAAATTAAAAAACCTTTAGCTAGTTTACCAAACTAATATATTACAAACAAACCTTTTGACGTCTTTCTGGTCTGGTAGGCTAGTTTCTTCCTCTCCCATTAAAAGAAGACCACATTCTAAAGTATGTATGCATCCTGTAAGAGAACGTGAATTATACGTAAGCAGAACTTTTAAGTATTACCTTCTCCTGATCCACTAACAAAGTTTTATTATACTCCTGGTCTTGCTGGGCACGTATAGCTCGCAATTCTTGAAGAGCCTAAATTTAAAAATAAATAAATAAAGGCCTTACTCACAATCAAAAAGTATACAAAAAAAAAATAAAAATAAATAAATACTTAAAAATGTGTATACAGTGTCATCATTGGTTACCTGATTTCAACCACATTTTGCGCTTGGGTACCATTAGCCATGGTGTCATCTTGTACTGGAGCAATTGAGAGTTGTGGGAATGAATTCATGGATATGGTAGAAGATGTGGGTGCCACCTGTTAGTACACAGAAAATCCAAATAATTTCTTCTTCAGCTAGAAAACACTCTTATGGAAACAAAACACATTAGAAAATATCCATTAGGTAGAAAAATTACACACTGTAACTACTCAGACATCACAGAATATACATCTTAGAAAAAGACAAAAACAGTTATTTGCCACTCATTAGTACAAAGTGCACAGTGGTCATAAAAATCATTACATGTGCAATCATTTTAATATGGACCTGATCTTAAACCAGAACATCGTAAGCACCTTTGATCCGCATTAAAGGATCAAAAGCATTCCTCTGATGTGCCAACATTCTATTTTGTACAGTGACATATCTGATTGGTGGAACTCCCTGTTACCATGGAAATGTTCACTGCACCTGCAAACTCACCAACAGCCCTATTTCATGCTACTTTCACAAATTCTATGCTTTTCAGAATTTACATTAACAAATAATAAGTTACTTTCTTTTTGATTAATGCATATACACATCAACTTTCTTTTTGATTTATAAATGGACACATCAACTTTCTTTTCATTAAATAATCACCATTCATTATGTCATCATCACTATTCATTATGTCATCATCACAACTTTCTTTTAGATTAATGCATAGACACATCAACTTTCTTTTCTTTATGTCACCATCACAATTCATTATGTCATATACACACATCAACTTTATTTTATTTATGCATGTACACATCAACTTTCTTTGATATTAATGCATATACACATCAACTTTCTTTTGAATGATGCATATACACGTCAACTTTATTTTAGATTGATTCACATAAACTTTTTTTGATATTAATGCATATACACATCAACTTTCTTTACATTATATCATCAACATTCATTATGTCATCACTCTTCATTATATCATCACTCTTCATTATGTCATCATCACTCTTCATTATATCATCACTCTTCATTATGTCATCTTTACAATTCATTATGTCATCTATACACATCTACTTTTTTTTTAATTAACATAATTTAACATACAATATTTATTAATCCCCAGTGGGGAAATTACAATTTGTTTGTGATCACACACAGGCCTGAAATACACACACATGCTCAGGACCATGCACAAATGGAGAGAGGTATGAGTGAGTAGGCTGGACCAGCACCCTGAGCAGTTGGGGGGGGGGGTTCAGTGCCTTGGCATCTCTCCAGCCACCAATCCACACTCTGTACTTTGGTCAACACGGGCACTTGCAAAGGCCGACTGAGCTACTGCCACCACTAAACATTTGACCCCGAGTGATTTGAATACACAACCTTCTGATCTGGAGTCAGACACACTGACGTTGCGCCACAAGGTCTGCTGATTAATGCATATACACATCAACTTTCTTTTAGATTAACGCATATACACATCAACTTTCTTTGTTAATAAGATCACATAAGATCCCCAGTGGGAAAATTGCAATTTACACTCTGTTAGTAAACACACACAGGTCTGAAAAACACTCACACACGCTCAGGACCTATTCATGCACAAATGGAGAGATGTCAGAGTGAGTGGGCTGCCAGCTGGACCTGTGCCTTTGGGGGGGTTCAGTGCCTTGCTCAAGAGTACCTGGCCGTGCCCAGGAGGTGAAGTGGCATCTCTCCAGCCACATGTGGACTTGAACCGTCATTGTATTATACTTAGACTTATCTTTATTGATCCTTTTGGGATGACTCCCTCAAGGAAATTGAAAGTTACAGCAGCAGTTTTAGCAAGGAAAAGAAATAAAAAATGGATGAAAAAAGACAGTATAAAGACAGCAAAATAACAATAATAAGAACAACAATAAGAACATTCGTCAAATAAACAAAGAAAAGACCATAAATTATTATTAAAGTGTCAGTGTTGAGTCCAGTGTTAAAGTGATAAAGTGACCAGGTGTGAATTTAAGTCCAGGTGTGCATGTATGTTTGTCTGTATGTAAATTGATTCGTTTATTTAACCTGTTGCCATAGTCATGAATACTTTCTTTCCAAGTTTCTATTTTTCATTACTCTAACTTTTTCTCACTTGGTTTTACCTCTGTCTTTACTGAGACTTGGGTGACTTGTCGTCTCTGTAAATTTGCATCATCCAGAATATATTATTTAGTTAGGATGTGGTCAAACTGAATGCATTTTGAACTGCTACTTGAATAGATGAACACTTTAAGATGGTTTATTTCAGGTCTAAATAAAGATGTTGCTTCCAAAAAAGAAGAAAAAAATACTTGCGTCCTCTATACAGTTTCCTTGTCAGCTCTGCGTCCAGCAAAGAAGAAGCAGCAGCAGCGCCCTCTGCTGATAAAAAAGCATACAGCACCGGGTATTCCCAGGCGGTCTCCCATCCAAGTACTGACCCAGCCCGACCCTGCTTAGCTTCCGAGATCAGACGTGATCGGGCGTGTTCAGGGTAGTATGGCCGTAAGCAAACAGGAGAAAGGAGGAGCTAGTTTTTTTTCCAATTCTTCTGGTGACACTTGGCACTATTTCACATCTTTTATCTGTAGTTCTCTATTCTGTCAGGACTTAATTCTATTTCCCCCACCTCTTTTTTTTGTTTCTTGTTCTGTCTTGGCAAGAAGTAATATGTTTTTGAGCTGTCTGTCCATCTCTACATCAGAATCAGAAACACTTTATTTATCCCTGAAGGGAAACTCTTGAAAAGACTGCTCCTTCGAGCCAGATTTGAACCAGCAACCTAAGGAGTTCAGAATTATGCTTCTACAGTCCTCCAGCCTACCAACTGAGCTATCGAAGGGGGACAATGTGTATGAACACACTTCCCATTCTTGTGAATGTGATAACACAGGATCCCCTGGATGGAATTTCTGACTCATCAGGGCCTGTAGCTCAGTGATAGAGCGCACTTCACAGTCTCAATGCCCAGATGTACAACAAGATTTATTTAAGTAAATATTGCATTGCCCAGCGATGGTGGTATAGTGGTGAGCAGAGCTGCCTTCCAAGCAGTTGACCTGAGTTCGATTCCCAGCCATCGCAGTAGCTTTCTTTGAGTGATGTTACTTGGTTGTTTTTTTTTACAAGAAGACAGCAGAAAGGTTACTTGCCCAACTTGGTTTGATAAAACATTAGATCTCTTTGGGCTGCACGATTATGGCCAAAGTGATAACTACGATTATTTTGATCTATATGGAAATTATCACAAGTAATTGTTGATTTTCTACTTCAAAGTGCTAGAAAGACACTGTTTGCACAAATGTTCATAAACTTTAAACACATTGCAAATCGTAGTGTGCTACCTGTGTCTGTGGATCCTCATGGAGGCAGCTTGATTGATTGATATGCTCCCTTATTTGTACCATAACAGAGATCTAATATTTTATCAAATCAGGTTGGGCAAGTAACCTTTCTGGTTATTTCTTGACAAATAAAGCAACTAACCACACAATGAAAACTACTGCAATGGCTGGGAATCTGCCTGGAAGGGAGCTATGCTCACCACTATACCACCATCACTGGACAACACAATTGGTGTCCTTAAAGGTTGGATGTTTCCTTTTTATTAACTTAAGGCATTAAGATCAATTTCCAAAAGATGCTTTTTTTAATTCCTTTTTTTAGTCAACTTCAGCATGGGTTCCTAAACACATGCTTACCACTGCATGCATGTATACCTGCATGGATTTCAAAATGTAGGCCAAGTATGTAGGCCTACTTAAAAAAAGAAACAGAGCCGTATTGAGACACAAAAAAAGAATTTGACAGCAGAAAGCACCATTTTAAGGACACACAGTAGACCTACAATGAAATTGTAATTGCACTGCTTTCAAAATAGTAAGAACCTTCTTCATCACAAAGTGCGTAGGCAAGTTTTAGCTCCCTTCGATAGCTCAGCTGGTAGAGTGGAGTACTATAGCGACATAAAGATGAAATCCAAAGGTCGCTGATTTCGAAGGAGCCCTCTTTTCCAGAATTTTCCTTCGGTGATAAATAAAGTATTTCTGATTCTGATGTAGAGATGGACGGACGACCCAAAAGCATAATACTTTTTGTCTAGACATAAGAAGAAACAAAAAAAAGAGTTGGGGGAGATAGAGTTAAGCCCTGACAGAATAGAGAACTACAGACAAAAGATGTGAAATAGTGCAAAGTGTGACCAGAAGAATTGGAAAAAAAACTAGAACTGCAAAGGACAAAGATTTTTTGCTACTGTGTGTTTATTTAAATATGGGTACACCTACATGTAGGGTGACAAGATTGCAATATAAGCCTTAGAGAGGAGCCGGATACTCGACTAAAACGAGGAACCAGTACGGATAAAGCACTTTTGCTGATTACGAGTATTATACGAGGAATACGAGTCAATATCTGTGCTTGGATAACAGAAATCTAATGTTTCATCAAATCCAGTTGGGTGAGTAACCTTTCTGGCTGATCTTGACGAATAAAGCAAGTAACCACACAATGAAAACTAATGCGATGGCTGGGAATCGAACCCAGGTCAACAGCTTGGAAGGCAGCTATGCTCACCGCTATACCACCATCACTTGACACCATAATGTTCACTGAAAATCTTGTAACACATCTGGGCATTGAGACTCAAAATGGGCTCTATCACTGAGCTACAGCCCCTTAAGATCACTGAATGAGAGAAGAAACCCGGGTGGAATATGTAATGATAATGTTGTAGATGGTTTCAAAACCTGGTAGTGGCTGGAAATCAAACCATGGCAAAATGCTTGCACTGCTATGGTATAAATCATATTTGAAAAGGAACATCACTAAAAGGAAGCGACTGCAACTCCAAAATCGTTCAACTGCTTGGAAGGTAGCTATGCTGACAACTATACCACCATCACTGGGCAATGTACTGCTCACTGCAAATCTTGGCAACACATCTGGACATCTGACTTTTGCATTAATCACCATGAACACAAGGAGATTGCCTTACAGAATAAGAGCTTCTGCAGCTCTTTGATAGACTGGACAGTACCACTAGTTGGAGATGCCGGGAATTGAACCCGGGGCCTCATACATGCGAAGCATGCGCTCTACCACTGAGCTACATTCCCTGTACATTTTGAGATTTTTTTACTTTTTCTGAGATCATTGAATAAGAGAAGAACCCTGGGTAAAATATGTAATATTTCTGTTGTATATGGATTCAAAACTTGTTGTTTTGAAACAGGAACTTACTCTTTCAAATATTACTCCTTTATCTATCAGTCCTGACCGGACTAGTCCCATGCTGAACACAGCCTGAGCCAAGGCCCGCTTTCCCCTCATGAATAGTCCAACGTGTTTGCTGGGACTTCCTCGAGGCCTAAACTGGTAGAAAAAACTCCACGTCGGGGAATCAAACCCCGATCTTCCACGTAACAGGCAGATATACTGTCCATTATGCTAACGAGGAATGCCTAAGCTCTGTTTTTGGCAAAATCAATAGGTGCCGCTATTCCAGCATTTATGCCACAGTAAATACATATAGATATATTTAGGTTTATTACATATTCGCTGTCACTCAAATCCGTGACAAAGTATCTGTGACTAAATCCATTTTAAAATCTCTATGTGTAAAAAATTAACATGTCTAACAGCATTTTAAACATTTACAGTAAACTATAAATTTCCCCATGAACATGCAAAATACCTTTATTCATCAGTTTCTGTAGTGTAGTGGTTATCAGGTTTGCGTCACACGTGAAAAGTCCCCTGTTCAAAACAGGGCAGAAACACATTTCTTTGTTCATGTTGACTTCGCACATTTAAACTCTGCTGAGTTGAACTCTAAATAACCTACACGGAAAAATATTCCCGAAGTGAAATCGTGGCCAGGCCTACCGCAGTTTCCATAGTGCAGTAGTCGTCACATTCAGGAAAATCCTGTCTGATGTTGATGCAGAAAAACTAGTCCGTGCATTTGTGTATGGGTTGTAGGGACTGAATATGTTTTTGGCTTTGCAATAAAGACATGGAAAGCATAGCTATGGAGTCCAAACCAAGATGCTACGTTCTCCCATTCTGTTTCTGGAGTTAGAAACCATAAATAGACTTGAACCCTCAATCTTCTGATCAAAGGTCAGACCCCTTGTCCATTAGGCCACATGGCTGTACAAAAGATTTTTTTCCAAATCTGAATTGCCACGGTTTAGCTGAAAATTAGGCTTGACGTAACAATTGTAAAAAAAGGCAGACTAATTAGGTGGCCAGTTAGCTTTTGTTGAAGGAAATAGATTGAATGCTAGGCACATCAGTTACCTGTGACTCATATTGCACTTACTGAGCCTTACAAACCTTACAACTGTATGTTTTTGGCCTTGCTACAAAAGACATGGAAAGCAGAGCTATAGAGATTGAGACTTGTTTTGCGTTAATGGCCGATTTGTGCAAACAAAAGGTGGATACAGATTATCTTGGGCATAGGGTTTGGCAATTTTAGTACCCCTAAAGTGTCTGCCGGTGCTTAGCATTTTTAGCACCACACTCAAACAATCTGAGCTAACCGGCCTGCTTTTTAACTGTTTAAAAAGAACAGATGTCCAGAAACAATTAAGGCCAAATTGAGCAAAATTGGCCGAGTTCCGGATGAGCTGGATGAGTTGTACACTTTGGCAATTCTGAACACTTTCAGACACTGTTGTATCATGTAAGTAACATGCACAAGTCGTTAAAAAGAAATGTGGCTGTTTTTCATGCAGGTTTGCATCATAACAATGCGGGTGCTATCTCTAAATGAACAATGGCCAACCTACATCCATCTTGATAGCACCCAAATCTCTGTGCTGATCTCCCTGCTTGGATGGCAAATCATCTGGTGGATTTTTCCCGTCAAGAGGAAGCGGATCAAGAGGGAGAGTTGTTTTATTGTACTCACCCGCAATAAAGTTTATTGGTCTAGAGCCGTAAAATTGCATTAGGTTATCAACGTTTTCAGCAAAAAAGAATACCACAGCTCAAGTCCCTGGTAAGCGAACAGCTTGATTGTGTGATATGTATGAAGTGCTCACTATTGTCATCTGTCATGCAGGTTTGCTGGATGTTCACAGTCTGCTAGTGGCCATGATGAGTTGTGACTTTGAGCTTTTTAACCTTTTTGGCCAATTTAGCCAATTTTCAACCAGTTTGTGCAATAACATTTGTGTTCTCAGGCATTGTGCAAATTATGGTCTACCCTCCTGCCGTCCAGAAGACTGTTCATGGCAACAGCTTAATGGTCTTCATTTACTTGCACTTTAATTTGTAGTTCAGCAGATTGTTTTTTCCACAGCAAATCACTTTTGAAGCCTGGGTAGCTCAGTCGGTAGAGCATCAGACTTTTAATCTGAGGGTCCAGGGTTCAAGTCCCTGTTCAGGCGTAGAGTTGCACATTCTGCTAGATGAGTTGTCCATTTGACATACCTGAACACTTCAGATACTGTTGTACCATGTGTGTTCCATGCACAATTCTTTAAAAGAATTGTGGCTGTTTTTCAACAGCCACAATTCATAAGGTTTGTATCATAACAATGTTTCTGGTAAGTCTAAATGAACAATGGGCAACCTAAATCCATCTTAGCACCCACTCACCTCCCTCATATGTGGTATGTATGTTCTATAAGCCTTTTCATTGGTTTGCTACCACTCTTAAATAACTCCTTTCATTGTATCAATCTCAGAAATAACCAAAGAATGACATATTCCATTCATGTGCTAGTGTTCAACCACTTGAATGTCACTGTATTTTCAGCATCAGTTGTGTTTTTAAAACACCTGACCCATGTGAGGGTTGAACTCATAACCTTCAGATTATGAGACTGACGCGCTGCCTACTGCGCCAATGAGGCTATGAAAGGCAATGTAATGGTTTGCAAAGTTTCAGAAAAACTAACAATTTGGTCGTCACTCTTCACAAAAACAATGTAGGTGGAAACCTATGTACTCACACAAAGGCTAAAATTGACCCTAGATGCTTTGTAATGACCCCATGAAAAGGGGAGACAAAAGACTGTGTGCAAAGGTTGTATACATGTATGCAAGGTGTATGCATGGATGAGTGTGAGGTATGGTGTCAGTGATTTATGCTGGACAGTGTAAAACTAACAAAGATGAGCGGGAGAGGTGCTGGACTGAGAGACCTCTAGTGCAATCACAGATGCACAACCAATAATAAAACACTACTGGGTGAATGCGTTCAGAAAATGAAGACCATTGTTCAGAAAGCTTAATGAAGCTTCATTTGACCATAACTATTAACCACTTGAACCTGGTAAAAGGTATGAGGTAGTCCTGCATAGCTAACCAGCGATTAACCTGCTGTAGATGGTGGTTGGCATGCCAACGAGGCTTGGAAATTTGCAGATGGTGATTCAGAGGAGATGTAACAGTTTAAAGTTTAAAGTAACTTAATTTTCTAAATTGTCCACCTACAGTGCCAACGAGCACTCTTCTCTAATATTACCGGGTACGCAATAGCTATTCAACTTTAGAAGGTATTGTTGATCTCAGAAACAACGATAGATGACACCATCTTATCACAACGGCCATGTTTGTGTTCCTTCAAAGTTTGCAAAAACATTCATCTGAACTCGCAAATCAATTGATGAGATTTTGGAGGTCAAAGGTTCAATGTCAAGGTGACTGTGTCCTCATGTCTGTCCATCCGATTCTTGTGAATGCAATATCTCTGGACGCCTAGAGGGAAGCACTTTAAATTTAAAATACATAACCACTAGGAGTCGCGGATGAACTGATTTCGATTTTGGAGGTCAAAGGTCAAGGTTACTGTTTCATTACGTCTCCAGAACTGTATATGTATTTCTCCTGAACTGGTGAGCATTGGAGATGTAAAGCCCCAGTGGCCTAATATACAAGGCACTGGCCTCCTACGCCAGGGATTGTGGGTTCAAGTCCCATCTGGGGTGAATTTCAGCAGATTGGCACAATGGAAGCGTCCTGGGCCTCTGACCCAGAGGTTGATGGATTGAACTGGATCTGCTAACTCAGATTTCCATGGTGAGATGAATCATGATATAACTGCTACAAAAGTTGTTACAAGTTGGCCCATGAAAAGTAGCAAGTTGACATCCACTACCTTGTCAGGATCCTATAGTAATGCTGACTTTCCAGTGATGTGGTTGGGCTGTTAACAGGTTTTGGGATGGGACTTCAATACCCCGGTTCTATCACCTGATCGCTGTCTTGTCTTTGTCGTTCAACGACTATTTGGGCTCACACCTTAACACAACCGAAGCATCTCAGCCTAAAATCACGCTGCACCTCAAAGGACTCTCAAGCACTCCCAGCTGTGCTTCTGCAGAAGAGCACCTTGTTTTCTTTTAGCTTGGGAAAAGGCTTTAGCTTATGACAAGGTAAACAGATTGCACCATTGTGCTACTCCTTAGTGGGTCCACTTCAGTTATGTATTGAAGCACATCCTTAGAGCTAATGGCCCTCATTTATTAACCTAACGTACGACAGGCTTCACGTGAGATTCATGAAACGTTCGTATCACACCAATCAGAGCGTAAGAATGATCGTACATTGATAAATGCAGCGGCTAGAAACGATTGTAATTTTAATATCACGCCCCAATATATTCTCAGTTTTGAGGCCTCGCCTCTATTATTTATGACATGGCCAGACATAATCCGGCTAAGAAGCGACACTTTTCAGAGGTGGGGATTTAAAGCCTGACATCCCAGGTGCTCTGGTGCAGGCAGCTACCACCAGGCCCAGGGGAATATGCCGCCTAAGAAAAATGCAATCCTACCCGATGAGAAGAATAAACATTGTGAAAATAACGAAAATATGAATACATTAAACATATACGGGTATTGAACATATTGCTGCAGTCTCAGTCTTTGGATGGTATAGGTAGCGCCCCGTCAGACATGTAATGATATAGCAGGTTCTCATGACTGAGAACCTACTATATCATGACATGTTTAATTTACTATAATAATTTTTGAGACAGGTCCTACTGAAGAGCTGTTGGATCAGTCAGGATGGCCGAGCGGTCCAAGGCGCTGCGTTCAGATCGCAGTCTCCACTGGAGGTGTGGGTTCAAATCCCACTTCTGACAACTAGTATTTTCATTTGGAACTAATGTCTAAGAGTTGATATTGGGAATAAAGAACTTAGCAGTTCTTTGTATTTAAGAGGACATGAATGTGCATGAGAAACGCAATTCCAAGTGCAGCGTTTTGTGAGCATCTTTATTGTCAACACATGTAAAGTTCCTTAGGGGCCCGTAGTGGATGAAATGGTAAAACATTTGGCCCTGGATGCATAGAATTCCTGCCATATTGAGCGACAAAGTTTGGGTGTCCTGAAAAAAGGGTCTTGAACTCTATCTCGCCGACCTCTTTTTTTTACTGTTTCTTGTTATGTCACGGCAAGAAGTATTTTGCTTTTGAGTCGTTTGTCCATCTCTACATCAGAATAAGAAATAAAAAAAACATCAGACATATGCAGTCTCTGTGGCGCAATAGGTCAGCGCAGTCGGCTGTTAACCGAAAGGATGGTGTTTCAAGTCCACCCAGGGACGCTTGTTGCTTAAATAATCTGGAGTGAGCCAACTCTAGGGTTTATCATTCTGCAGGTGAATATAGAGCAGCTCAAAGATAACCCAAGTGGCCTTACCTTTATCTGAAGGTACAGTTCTGAAAACCATGTACTGTACATATTAATCTTTACGGTCATTGGTATGCAGGTCACTTGATGTAATACAAGCAAATACATAAGGCCAGACAGAGACAAAAAGTGAGAGAAAAGAAAAAGAGACTAGCTGTCTGAAGGATAACCAGTTGAGATTGTGTGTGTCTTTGAGAACAGTAAGTCATTTAACTGACGTTCTCAGTTCATTTAAACTAATGAGGAAGAATTTGACAAATCAAAATCAAATCCAGGAACTTATTCTTTCAAACATCACACCTGAGTCTCTCAAGTCCTGACCATTCCCTGACCGGGAATCGAACCCGGGCCGCGGCGGTGAGAGCACCGAATCCTAGCCACTAGACCATCAGGGAGTCACATCTTTCAAATTTATCTTTGTAGATGTGAGTTTTCTTTTCACTTACTGGAATGACTCATATTGTTTTAGGCGAGGAGTGGCGTATGGCTAGAGCTTCAGAAGGCAGGACATGACAGATTACACATCTGTCACATAGTCAGTTTGTAGTCTTATATACCAAGTCTCTTGCTGTTCCTTGACTAGTTGGCCACCCCTGCTTTGCATCGCTCCAGGTATGTAGAAAAAAAATCTGTTATGCACCTTTGCATTGCGCTAAAATGTCAAAATTTGGACCTGAATCCAACAATAACATTACTTGACACTCACATACATTGGTTTTCAGTTAAAAATGTTGGTTAGGGGTTTAGTTACTGCTTGAAAAAATGAAAAGAATTGTTATTGAGATGGAGGCAGATGAAGTGTTTATGACCCATCAATGATGACAAAAGGATACATCCACTGTCGGGGTCTGACTTAAAGGAAATGGTACTCTTCAAAACGTTAAACTAATGAGGAAGAATTTGACAAATCAACCAAAAACTTGCTCTTTTAAATCTGTATCTGTCAAGTCCTGACCATTCCCTGACCGGGAATTGAACCCCGGCCGCGGCGGTGAGGGCGCCAAATCCTAGCCATTAGACCATCAGGGAGTTACATCTATCAAATTTAATTTAACATATTGTTGGTTATATTGTTTTAGGCAAGAAATGGCGCATGGTTAGAGATTTAGAAGGCAGTGGTGCAAAATGCAAAACTGCCTGTTTCGATTTAATTACATGGTAATAATACCAAAACAGAGGTGTAGTGATTACTTGGAAATGCTTCCGGTAGTTTCTGAAATAAAAAACATGAATCAGTGGTGGAAAATGCAAAACTACCTGTTTCTATTTTATTACGTAATAATATTACAATGACAGAGGTGTAGTGATTACCTGGAAATGCTTCTAAAAGTAACGCAAACGCAGTAATGTTTTCCTTTTTCCTGTAATGCACTAATATAACGCATTGCTAATTACATTTCGGTAATATTATACTTGTTTAAACATAACAAAAAACACAAACATTAAACTTGTCAACAACAAGTGCTGGAGCTGTCATTCCGTGTCTCCCCGGTCTCTCAGCCCAAGAAGAGTTGCTGCATTTAGAGAGCCTTCACAGCAGCTCGCCTAGGCTTGGCGCATCCATCCTATCCAGTAGCCAGTCTGCAAAAGAGGTAGAAGTACCTGGCAGGTCTCTCCCTTCAGCAATTTGAGAACGCCAGCCCACTCCTTCTCATTGGTGCCTATCATCCACATCTCATCAACTAAAACGAAAAGTTGACTATATCGGCATATGCAAGTGAAGGAAGAATCAGCAGGTCGTCATGGATACAAGAATAGGGGACCCCATTCGTAGGGATCTGCACCGCCAATAAAATGTCATTTTTATATCGTCCTTCCCTGTATGCCTTTTCATCTTGGATGCTTTTCTGTTCTTTAGACATGGCTACATTCACTTAAAGTATCCAAAGTGCACAATACTCCACTGTACTCTGTTCAGTTGTTTACACATTAAGTCTGACTCAGTAGTGAGTGAAATGGAGCAGATGGACAGACACAGACCTTAAGTGGTGCCAAAGTAGCACACTTTTAATTAATTTCATTGGTTATCAGGCAAATAAAACACCTTCTGGGTATCCTAGTCACCCTGCAGTCAAACTTCTGATAAAGGATTTTGACCCTGGCCCGGAGAGGGTTTGTGCAGAAATACGGCGCACATTTTGGGTCCTCAGAAGGCGTGAGGTCATTCGTCCTCACCAGCACATTTGCGATGAGTGTCATCTGTGGTATAAACCAGTGACTCCCAAAATGGCCGACCTACTGGCAGCCCGCCTGCTCCTATTTAAGCACCATTTCAATCCACTGACATGCACTGTTTTGGGCCGTTCCAGGTGAAGGTGGGGTGGCGTCTCAAGAAGAAGTGTGTCACCACCTGGATTGTGCGCTTAGATCTCCTCACCAGCATCGATGCTGACTCATTTCTGATGGCCCTGAGGAGGTTCATTGCCCGCAGAGGGACTCCCACTGAGTTGTTCTCAGATCGTGGGACAAATTTCAGGGGAGGAGATAAAGAACTCCGAGAGGCCTTCGCTGTCCCCCAAAATAATGCAGAGCCTTACCAAAGTGTTGTGGGCGGGGCATTAATTTTGACTGAGTGGGGAGTGAAATGGAGCAGATGGACAGACACAGACCTGTATTGGAGCCGAAGTAGCACACATATTAATTAATTAATCAATTTCAATAGGTATCAATGGTTTTCATTTGTGAGATGTATTTTATTTTCAATTCAATTCAATTTCAATTCAATTTTATTTTTAGTATCAATACATAACAAGAGTTATCTCAAGACACTTTACAGATAGAGTAGGTCTAGACCACATTTCCAAGCAACAGTGCGACAGTGGCGAGGAAAAACTTCCTTTTAGGCAGAAACCTCGGTCAGACCCAGGCTCTTGGTAGGCGGTGTCTGACGGGTTAGGGTTAGAGTAAAGAGTAGAAATAACAAAAATAGAAAAAATAGTAGTTTGTAGCAGTTCTTTGTAGTAGTTCATGGCATGGCAGGGCACTGTGCGGCATTACAAGGCACAGCAGGACGTAGCTGGGCACCGCAGAGTGTAGCAGATGAACATGGACCGGGACCATGGCGACAGCTGCTACCATGATTTTGGAGCATCCCTGATCCGAGGGAACATGCTGGGGAAAAAGAACATAAAGACTCCGGGGATGACTCCCCAGAGCTAGGTTAGTAACAAGCATTTCTGGGACATGGATGCACATAAATGAAAAGATGGAAAGTTAGAGGAGAGAGGAGCTCAGTGTATCAAGGAAGTCCCCAGCTGTCTAAAACTATTACAGCATAACTGAGACAGACAGGGTAAAGAGAGGAGCCTGGTCGGGCTAGAACTCTCCCAAACCGGATCGGGCTGTTTTCAGGAGTTATTACGCTTCGAAACAGAGCCAGAACCAGAGACTGCATTTATCAATAAGAAAGTCGATGTGTATATGCATTAATATAAAAAAGTTGTTATGTATATGAAGAAATCTATAATAAACCTTGATGCGTATATAAGCATTAATCTAAAAGAAAGTTGATGTGTATATGCATTTATTAAAAAGAAAGTTGATGTCATAATGAATTATGATGATGACATAATGAATAGTGATGATGACATAATGAATGGTGATGATGAATCAAAAAGAATTTTGATGTGTATATGCATTTATTACAAAGAAAGTTGATGTGTATATGCATTAATGAAAAAGAAAGTTGATGTGTATATGCAGTAATCTAAAACGAAGTTGATGTCATAATGAATTGTGACGATGACATAATGAATGGTGATGATGACATAATGAATGGTGATGATATAATGAAAAGAAAGTTGATGTGTATATGCATTAATCTATAAAAAGTTGATGTCATAATGAATAGTGACGATGACATAATGAATAGTGACGATGACATAATGAATGGTGATGATATAATGAAAAGAAAGTTGATGTGTATATGCATTAATGAAAAAGAAATTTGATGTGTATATGTATTAATCTAAAACGAAGTTGATGTCATAATGAATAGTGATGATGACATAATAAAAAGAAAGTTGATGTGTATATGCATTAATCTAAAAGGAAGTTGATGTTATAATGAATTGTGACGATGACATAATGAATAGTGATGATGACATAATGAATGGTGATGATATAATGAAAAGAAAGTTGATGTGTTATGCATGAATCCAAAAGAAATTTGATTTGTTTATGCATTAATCAAAAAGAAAGTGGAAGTGTATATGCATTTATTAAAAAGAAAGTTGATATGTATATGCATTTATCAAAAAGAAAGTTGATGTCATAATGAATGGTGATGATAAATCAAAACAAAAGTTGATGTGTAGATTAATGCATGTGTAGAAATAAAAAAAAAAACCTTGATGCATATTTGCGTTAATCTAATAGAAGGTTGATGTGTATTTGCATAAATCAAAATGAAAGTTGATGTGTATATGCATTAATATAAAAAAGTTGTTATGTATATGAAGAAATCTATAAAAAACCTTGATGCGTATATAAGCATTAATCAAAAAGAAAGTTGATGTGTATATGCATTTATTAAAAAGCAAGTTGATGTGTATATGCATTAATCTATCAAAAAAGTTGATGTCATAATGAATAGTGATGATGACATAATGAATGGTGATGATAAATCAAAAAGAAAGTTGATGTGTATATGCCTTAATGAAAAAGAAAGTTGATGTGTATATGCATTAATATCAAAGAAAATTGATGTGTAAATGCATTAATCTACACAAAAGTTGATGCGTATATGCATTAGTCAAAAAGAAAGTTGATGTGTATATGAATTAATGTAAAAGAAAGTTGATGTGTATATGAATTAATGTAAAAGAAAGTTGATGTGTTTATGCAATAATGTAAAAGATAGTTGATGTGTTTATGCAATAATCTAAAAGAAAGTTGATGTGTATATGCGTTAATCTAAAAGAAAGTTGATTCATATCTGCATTAATATCAATGAAAGTTGATGTCATAATGAATTGTGATGATGTCATAATGAATAGTGATGATGACATAATGAATGATGATGATAAATCTAAAAGAAAGTTGATGCTTATATGCATTTATTAAAAAGAAAGTTGATGTGTATATAAGCATTAATCTAAAAGAAAGTTGATTTGTATGTGCATTAATATAAAAGAAAGTTGATATGTATATGAAGAAATCTATAAAAAAACTTGATGCGTACATATGCATAATTTAAAAGAAAGTTAATGTGTGTATGCATAAATCTAAAGAAAGTTTATGTGTATACACTGTAACGAATTTGACTGTAGATTTTACAGTAAAGACCTGGCAAAAAGTTGCCAGCAAAATCTTGTAAAATTACTGTTAGTTACTGTTAATACTGTAAAAAAAATTACAGTATAAGACAGTATTTCTTTTACAGGTTATTGTTGTACATAAATTACAGCAATGTTTTGTTTTTTAAAGGAAAACAATATTTATTGTAATTTATTTTACAACATTATCTTGTATTCTAGTCAAATTACAGCTATTACCTGGCAACTCGAGTTGCCAGGTAATAGCTGTAAATACTTCACAATACAATGTTGTTGTAAATTGTTTTTACAACAACATATTGTATTGTGAAATATTTACAGCTTTTTGCTGGCAACTCAAGTATCCAGCAAAAAGATGTCAATATTTCACAATACAATAACGTTGTTGTAAAAAAATGTATACAGTTACTTTAGTTTTTCACATTCACAGCTTTGCTGATGCCTGTTGTAAAGTGTTTTAAATAAGACCAAACTTGCTTTTAATTCAAAACCATTGCATTAGATTCTCTTCAACTGTAAAATAAAACCAGAGTCAGAGATGCAACAGCATGACATTTTATTATTAAAACCCAACACAGTGTAATAATACTGTATGTTTTCAGAAGGTAACTTCTATTTTTCTTAAGAGCTCATAATGACCATGATAGAACAACCCGATAATCGTCCGGACAGTCCGCAAGGTTGGTGACTCAAGTCTGTTCGGTGTGCTCCTGTTTAATTAGTGAACTGATTCTTGGAGAGCATTTCGAGGAACCATCTGTGTTACTTTTTGTCATTTGTTGACGTCTACCTCTCCCCTACCTCCCGTTGAGTAGAGAGGAGACGCAAGGGTTCATGCAGTTCCTCTCTTTCTCCTGTATGTTCTCATGTTTTTGGCTCAACACTTTTGTTGTCTTGGTCCACTTGAAGGGTTCAGTACGATGAAGCATCTGAAATCACAAAATCACATGCAAATAAACTTCATGAAAAAGTGCCTTAACTGCTCTACAAGATGCAAAATACATCCGGCTGTGCAAATCTATGTGGGTGTGTATATGTGTATATGCATGCGGGTGTGTATGCATAAAGATCCTTTTTTGTATGTTTGCTTTGAGCCATAGTGGGAAGGTCGGGTAGGGTGGGCATAGAAAAGTATGCGTAACTGTAAAATGAACTTTCATCTAGGATTTCTTGTGAATGCAACAGATAAAAAAGAACAAGTTATAGTTATTTGCCTAAATTCCCCAGTTTACCTCAATGCAGAACTACTTTTCAAAATGTATAATCAAATAGGTCTTTATTGTCAATGTTTGAAAAACAACAAAACAGTTTAACAGCTCTCAGAATGAATGTAATTAGTATAAAAGAATTGGTTCTGCAATGATTTAAAGCATTTAGGTAAATAACTGCTAACTTACCCTTTTATAAACTCAAAAATCATTTAATTAAGGGATTTACTGTAAGTACACTTAAAGCAAAATAAAATCTCTGTTACTCATAATAACTAACTCTACAAAATAATGATCAACTGCATTCGACTACTAATTCTACAAGCACATAGTTACCTTTGAATGAATTTAGTGTGCAAGATGCTTGCTCCGGTAACACCAGATTAAAGATGTAGTAGCTCGAAAACAAAGCTGCCATCCCAGCCACGAAGTTGGGATGTGGAGGCACAACCACCTGACCCCCGATGCTCAGCATCCAAACGGTTGCTGTGAGAAATTCACCTAAACATAAAAAAACAAAGAAACACCAAACAGAAACACACACAGCTTTAATTAACTAACCATTAATGTGCCATTAATTATATAAACAACCCTGAAGACTAGCGCTTCACTACCAACACCCAAACTGTCACATTTAGAAATGCCACAGAACATTACACATTCAGGCATATTCGCATTAATGTTTTTACCTGAAAAGATTCTTCAGCCATGTATGTTGATCACTGTGCAGCGATGGCGCTCTGTTCAGGATGTTTCTCCTCCCTGTGGCTAGGCTAAACAATACAAAAGTTGAAAACACAGCGTTATGTTGGAATATAACATTATAACATCTGTAATAAACAGTGTGTTAGGCGCCTATTGAGAGTGTATAAGCCCTTATACACCCACATGGCCATCATATATTGCCATGGCCGTTTTTCTTCTAAATAATAAATTGTTACAGCTATGTTTGGGTTGATATAATTTCTTACACAGATTTGATGTTAAATTTAGCCATTATTGACCACTCAAGAATTGATAAAAAAGATTGTCAAGTTACCACCAAAATACCACATTGAGCCACCAAGACTTGAGATACACTGTAGAAAAGGAATTATTTCATTGTTGCCAAAAACGTTTGACAAGATTTAAGAATTCATCACACATTTAAGAGTCCACAACAGTCTCAGTTTTCTAGATAGACTAAATTCATGCACCCCCAAGGCTGTTTGGGGACCCCACTCTGCTGAATATTTAAATACACCCTTTTATTACAGGTGAAAATAACGTGTGCACTGCATGAAATAAACTGCATCTGGGATTATCCAAAAGTGGCCATGTCTGTTAAGGAAGACTCATGGGTGCCTCACATCCCGTTTTCATTCGAATTTCTTTAGTTAAGAGGTCAAGGGTCCCCTTAGAAAATAGCCGAGCCTTTTTTCACACAGCTATCATTAACAATAATGACGAATGTTTAAACGGGGCATCCTAATGTCGGACTCTAACTTAGTTCATAGAAGAGTTGTTAAAGTTAAATATCAACCGAATTAAAAGGTCTATTTCAGGGGTCGTGCAAAGTCAAACGTTATTATAATTTATACATTACCTGTTAAATCGAACAATATATTAATGATGGGCTTTCGTTTCAATAAGGCAATTTTTTCTAACTACGGGACTTTGTATCAACGTTAATGGCCGTCTGCAGCCTGATCTGAGGCGATGTGGCTAATGCATACGGTTAAGCTAGCTAGTTTTTTTTTTCCACTAACGTTGACTTCAGTTTGCTAGTGTAAGCTATAAGGGTGAAGAAATGTACAGTCAGACAGTCAAATATAGCTAAATAAAACACTGTGACGTTAGGCTAACGTTACTTACCAACGACCCGACTCCGGGCGCCTGACCGTCCAGTAGCGTTAGCTACTTCTGCTGCATGCCTGCGTGACGTTAACATTGACGTTACAACACAGACTACTACGCTTAGTTAGTTAAAATAAATATAAAAAGGGTTAACCGTTAACGTTACCATTACACCCGCTATACTTTCCTAACTTTAGCATTAAACTGCTTCGCCTGGGATTGCTTGTTCAAAATTCCTTCTGAAAAGTCTCCAGCTAACGTTAGCTAGCTATGAGTTAACTTATTGTGGGGCCTGCACTAGACTGAAACACGGTCAAACTTAGGTTATTTCAACCAGCATTAACAAGTTAAACCACAATTTGATTATGTAGGCTATTCATAATACTTACGTATTGTGGCTGAGTGGAGTGGCAATGTGGCTCCTCTGCATCCGCCATCAAATGGTCTTGTGCAACTGCCTCGTGCAACGCATTCAACAGTAAATAACTGTACCTGTACTGCATCATTTACAGTCAAGCGCAAAATGCCTGTAATTTCTTATGTAAAAAAGCTGTCAACTACTGTAATAGTGTTTTGACCCATAATGCATTGCAATATACAGCTAAACATTGTAAAATGACAAACAAGAAGTTACTGTAAAATTTAGCTGTAGAAATTACAGAAATTGTTACAGTGCTGCTTCATATTATTTCTCTGCTTTTATCTTATGTCCCTCTGTGATCTTATTTCCCCCCTTCGATCTTATGTCCCCCCTTCGATCTTATGTCCCACCTTTGATCTTATGTCCTACTTTGATCTTATGTCCCCCCTTTGATGTTATCTCCCCTGCTTTGATCTTATGTCCCTGCTTTGATCTTATGCTCCCCCTTTGATCTTATCTCCCCGCTTTGATCTTATCTCCCCGCTTTGATCTTATGTCCCCGTTTTGATCTTATGCCCTGCTTTGATCTTATATCCCCCCCTTTGATCTTATGTCCCCCATTTGATCTTATGTCCCCCCTTTGATCTTATGTCCCCTGCTTTGATTTTAGTCCTGCTTTGATCTTATGTCCCTGCTTTGACCTTATGTCCATGCTTTGACCTGATTTTCCCATTTGATATTATATCCATGCTTTGTTCTTATGTCCTCCTTTGATCTTATGTCCCCCCTTTGATGTTATGTCCCCTGCTTTGATGTTCTTTACACTGGCTTCCTGTGTCTCAAAGAATTGATTTCAAAGTACTCTTGCTAGTTTATAAATCACTTAACGGTTTAGGTCCAAAATATATTGCTGATCTGCTACTACACTATGAACCACCCAGACCTCTCAGGTCATCTGGGACAGGTCTGCTTTCTGTCCCAGAGTCAGAACTAACAGGGTGAAGCAGCTTTCAGTTTTCTATGCTCCTCATATCTGGAATAAACTCCAGAAACCTGTAGATCCGCTGCTACTCTCAGTTCTTTTAAATCAAGGCTGAAGACCTTTCTATTTGATGCTGCCTTTCTTTAAATGACTAATCATTTCTTTAAATTTCTTATGCTGCACTGTAATTTTATTCTTGTGTTTTATGTTTCTCTTTGTTTTTAACTGTCTATTCATGTTTTAACCGGTTTTTTAATGCTTGTGATTTTTAACTGTTTTTACTTTGTGTTTTATCTGTTTAACTGATTTTGTGTAAAGCACTTTGAATTGCCTTGTTGCTGAAATGTGCTATACAAATAAAGCTGCCTTGCCTTGCCTTGCCTTATGTCCCTGCTTTGATCTTATGTCCCCCCTTTGATCTTATCTCCCCGCTTTGATCTTATCTCCCGCTTTGATCTTATGTCACCCCTTTGATGTTATGTCCCCTGCTTTGATCTTATGTCCCCCTTTGATCTTATGTCCTGCATTGATCTTATGTCCCCTGCTTTGATCTTGTGTCCCTGCTTTTATCTTCTGTGCCCCTTTGATCGTATGTCGTGCTTTGATCTTTCCTTTTTTGATCTTATGTCCCCTGCTTTCATATTACTTCCATACTTTGATCTTATGTCCCCCTTTGATCTTATGTCCCCTGCTTTGATCTTATGTCCTGCTTTGATCTAATGTCGTGCTTTGATCTTTTTCCTTTTTGATCTTATGTCCCCTGCTTTCATATTATTTTCCTGCTTTTATCTTATGTCCCCCCTTTGATCTTATGTCCCCTGCTTTGATCTTAAGTCCTACTTTGATCTTATGTCCTGCTTAGATCTTATGTCCCCTCTTTGATCTTTTGTCCTACTTTTATTTTATGTCCCTCTGTGATCTTATTTCCCCCCTTCGATCTTGTGTCCTGCATTGATATTATGTCCCCTGCTTTGATCTTATGTCATGCTTTGATCTTATGTCGTGCTTTGATCTTTTTCCTTTTTGATCTTATGTCCCTTGCTTTCATATTATTTCTCTGCTTTCATCTTATGTCCGTCTGTGATCTTATTTCCCCCCTTTGATCTTATGTCTTGCATTGATATTATGTCCCCTGCTTTGATCTTAGGTCATGCTTTGATCTTATGTCGTGCTCTGATCTTTTTCCTTTTTGATCTTATGTCCCTTGCTTTCATATTATTTCTCTGCTTTTATCTTATGTCCCTCTGTGATCTTATTTCCCCCCTTCGATCTTATGTCCCCCCTTCGATCTTATGTCCCACCTTTGATCTTATGTCCTACTTTGATATTATGTCCCCCCTTTGATGTTATCTCCCCTGCTTTGATCTCATGTCCCTGCTTTGATCTTATGTTCCCCCTTTGATCTTATCTCCCCGCTTTGATCTTATCTCCCCGCTTTGATCTTATGTCCCCGCTTTGATCTTATGTCCTGCTTTGATCTTAT
The DNA here is from genome assembly GCF_008692095.1 of Etheostoma spectabile. Classification (NCBI taxonomy): domain Eukaryota; kingdom Metazoa; phylum Chordata; class Actinopteri; order Perciformes; family Percidae; genus Etheostoma; species Etheostoma spectabile. Next base: position 81,655 of record NW_022603242.1, read on the forward strand.
ATCCCCCCCTTTGATCTTATGTCCCCCATTTGATCTTATGTCCCCCCTTTGACCTTATGTCCCCTGCTTTGATTTTAGTCCTGCTTTGATCTTATGTCCCTGCTTTGACCTTATGTCCATGCTTTGATCTTATGTTCCCATTTGATATTATATCCATGCTTTGATCTTATGTCCCCCTTTGATGTTATGTCCTACTTTGCTCTTTTGTCCTCCTTTGGTCTTATGTCCCCCCTTTGATGTTATGTCCCCTGCTTTGATGTTATGTCCCTGCTTTGATCTTATGTCCCCCCTTTGATCTTATATCCCCGCTTTGATCTTATCTCCCCGCTTTGATCTTATGTCCTGCTTTGATCTTAAGTCCTACTTTGATCTTATGTCCCCGCTTTGATCTTATGTCCTAATTAGATCTTATGTCCCCTCTTTGATCTTTTGTCCTACTTTGATCTTATGTCATGCTTTGATCTTTTTCCTTTTTGATCTTATGTCCCCTGCTTTCATATTATTTCTAAGCTTTTATCTTATGTCCCCCTTCGATCTTATGTTCCTCCTTGGATCTTATGTCCCCTGCTTTCATATTATTTCCCTACTTTTATTTTATAATAATAATAATAATATATTTTATTTAACAGCGCCTTTCTAACACTCAAGGACGCTTTACAGAGAATAAAAGACAGATATAGGGAACATAAAAGTGTAAGTAGTAATAACAAAACAGATAAAACAAAAAACAAACAAAACAAACAAACAAAAACAGAACAAAACAGGAACAGTGTATTTACAGATAAGCGAGCTGGAACAGATGGGTTTTTAGTCTAGTTTTGAACAGAGGGAGAGAGTTGATGTTGCGGAGGTCGGGTGGGAGTGAGTTCCAGAGCTGGGGAGCAGAGCGGCTGAAGGCTCTGCTCCCCACGGTGATGAGTCGAGCATGGGGGACAGTGAGGTGGAGGGAGGAGGAAGATCTGAGGGAGCGGGAGGGGACGGCAATGTGTAGGAGTTCTGATAGATATGGAGGGGCAAGGTTATGGATGGCTTTGAAAGTATGGAGAAGGATTTTAAATTGTATTCTGAATTGAACCGGGAGCCAATGGAGCTGCTGAAGAACCGGGGTTATATGATGAAATGAGGGGGTTCTGGTGATGACACGAGCTGCTGAGTTCTGAAGAAGTTGAAGTTTATGGAGGGATTTTTGAGGAAGGCCAAAAAGGAGAGAGTTACAGTAGTCAAGGCGGGAGGTGACGAGGCTGTGGATAAGGATGGAGGCAGTGTGAGTGGTAAGGGACGGACGGAGGCGGTTTATGTTGCGTAGGTGGAAGTATGCAGACCGGCAGATATTATTTATGTGTGACTGAAAGGAGAGGGAGGAATCGAGGATGACGCCCAGACTCTTGACCTGAGGGAAGGGGAGACCAAGGAGTTGTCGATTGGTAGAGAGAAACTATTAATTTTGGATAGGGTGGACTTGGTGGCTACGAGGAGGAGTTCGGTTTTATCACTGTTTAGTTTAAGGAAGTTTGCGGTGAACCAGTCTTTTATTTCAAGTAGGCAGTTAGTAAGGGACAAGGGGGGGAGCGAGGAGGTGGGTTTGCTGGATAAATAGAGCTGGGTGTCGTCTGCGTAACAATGAAAATGAATGTTGAATTTGCGGAAGATATTGCCAAGGGGAAGTAGGTAGGTGATGAAAAGGAGGGGGCCAAGAACTGAACCTTGAGGGACGCCAGTAGTACAGGGGAAGGGTGGGATGTGAAAGATTTGAGTTGAATAAACTGAGTGCGGTCGGAGAGATATGAGCGGAACCAGTCAAGAGGGGTGTGAGAGATGCCGAGGGAAGAAAGTCTATTGAGGAGAATGGAGTGAGAAATGGTATCAAAGGCCGCACTGAGATCGAGGAGGATGAGGATGGAGATGAGTCCGGAATCAGCAGCTGTGAGGAGATCATTGGTGATTTTTATAAGGGCAGTTTCAGTACTATGGGAGGGGCGAAAACCAGACTGGAAAGGTTCATAAAGACAGTTAAGGGTAAGAAAAGCATGGAGTTGAACAGACACTATTTTTTCAAGAATTTTAGAAATAAAGGGAAGATTTGAGATAGGACGAAGATTATTATAGTTGGTTGGGTCTGAGCCAGGTTTTTTCAGAATCGGTGAGACGGATGCTGTTTTGAAAAGTGAGGGGACAATACCAGAGGAGAGAGAAGAATGAATAATGGTAGTTATGAAGGAGATGAGGGAAGTGAGACAGGTTTTGACCAGAGCTGTGGGGAGGGGGTCAAGAGAACAGGTTGAGGACTTGGATTTACGAATGAGATCAGAAATTTCGGAGGGGGTGGGCAGTAGAAAGCAACAAAATGACTGGCTATTGGGGAGGGGCAAAGGTGGAGGGGAAGGCAAGGGGGTCAAATGTAATTGCTGGTGATTGGAGTTGATTTTTTCATTAAAAAGACAACCAGTGAATTACAAGTTTCAACTGAGTACATGTGAGAAGGCAGAGAATCAGGGGGATTAAAGGTCTTATGGATTATTGAAAGAGAGACCTGGAGTTTCCTTCGTTGGAGCAGATGAGGTCAGAATAGAAGATTGATTTAGTTACGGCTATTGAGTTTGAGTAATGAAGAAGATGAGATTTATACATTTCTTTGTGAATGGAGAGACCAGTTTTTTTTATAGAGGCGTTCAAGTTGGCGACCCTTGGCTTTCATGAGGCGGAGCTCAGGTGAAAACCAAGGGGCAGAGCGGAAAAAGGACACAGATCGGGTTTTGAGAGGGGCAAGGAAGTTGAGAATATTGCAAAGTCCAGAATTATAATGGGTGACAAGGTGGTCTGGAGAGGAAAATCAGGAATAGGCAAATTGTCAATGTGGGAGGATAGGATGTCTGTATTTATGTTTTTGATATTACGAAAAGAGATCTGGCGGACTGGCTTGATTACAGAGAGAGACAAAGAGATATTGAAGGACAAAAGAAAATGATCCGAAATGTGAACATCATCAGCAGAACAGTTGGAGGGGATTAAGCCAGAGCAGCAGATTAAATCCAGTGAATGTCCTTTTATGTGTGTGGGAAGTCAACATACTGATGGAATCCAGAACTGTCAAGACAGGAAGTAAAGTCTTTGGTGAGTGGGAGATTTATATTGTCAATGTGAATATTAAAATCACCAAGGAGAATGACATTAGGAGAGAGAGTAGAGAGGTGGGTAAGTAGTATGGAGAATTCGTTTAAAAAGTCGCTGTGTGGTTTGGGGGGGCGGTAGACTGTGGCAATAACTGTGGGAGTAGGACCAGGCAATTTAAAAACAAAGCATTCCATAGAGCGGAAAACTGGAGTGGAAACTGACAACATCTTCCACTTCTCGCGATAGAGCAGCGCGAGACCTCCCCCGCGGCCAGAGCCACGAGGATGAGAATGATAAACAAACCCAGGTGGAGTGGAGGCGTTGAGCTGAGAGAAGTCGCTGGGTTGTTGCCAGGTCTCCGTGAGACAGAGGAAGTCCAGCTTACGGTCAGTGAGGAGATCCTGGATGAGCTGACCCTTGTTTGTGAGAGAGCGGACATTCAGGAGACCAAAGTTGACAGCAGAGGTGTTGAAGCCGGGGGCGGGGCTTGCTACCCTAGCCAGGTTAGCAAGCGAACCGCGGTCAGCGGCCCGGGAAGAGCATCGGCGGGAACAGCGAGAAGTGGACCAGAATGATGTTATTGGATTGGAGTCGTCAAGGTGGAAATTCCGGCGAGATCCGCGGTGGATGTATCTCCGGCGGGGAAGGAGCGCGATCTCAGGGTGTAGCTGAAGATCTAGCGGGGGAGGCACAGACAGAAGCCCGCGGAGCAGGAGGAGATCAGCCGCTGAATACTGGGTCAGGCCTGCCCCAGGTTGATGTACAATTGAAAGGACAGTCCAGAGAAGGATAAACCAAGTGTAACACTTGGAAGCCCACATAATGAACGGCAGCGGGGAGCGGAGAGCAGCGGCTGCAAAACGCGCCAGCGTCCACTTCCGACAGGACACGTAGTCCAATGATAACAGTCTGTAGTGAGAACAGTCTGTCAATTAGAACAGTCTGTAGTAAGAACAGTATGTAGTGAGAACAGTCTGTAGTGAGAACAGTTTGTCAGTGAGAACAGTCTGTAGTGAGAACTGTCTGTCAATGAGAACGGTCTGTCATTGAGAACAGTCTGTCAATGAGAACAATCTGTCAATGAGAACAAACTGTAGTGAGAACAGTTTGTGACGGACAACAGTTTGTCACGGAGAACAGTCTGTCAGTGAGAACAGTCTGTAGTGAGAACTGTCTGTCAATGAGAACGGTCTGTCATTGACAACAGTCTGTCAATGAGAACAGTCTGTAGAGAGAACAAACTATAGTGAGAACAGTCTGCCGGTGAGAACATTCTGTCAATGATAACTGTCTGTAGTGAGAACAGTCTGTCAGTGAGAATAGTCTGCCAGTGAAAACAGTTTGTCAGTGAGAACAGTCTGTAGTGAGAACTGTCTGTCAACGAGAACGGTCTGTCATTGAGAACAGTCTGTCAATGAGAACAGTCTGTCAATGAGAACAAACTGTAGTGAGAACAGTTTGTGACGGACAACAGTTTGTCACGGAGAAAAGTCTGTCAGTGAGAACAGTCTGTAGTGAGAACTGTCTGTCAATGAGAACGGTCTGTCATTGAGAACAGTCTGTCAATGAGAACAGTCTGTAGAGAGAACAAACTATAGTGAGAACAGTCTGCCAGTGAGAACATTCTGTCAGTGAGAACAGTCTGTAGTGAGAACATTCTGTCAGTGAGAACAGTCTGTAGTGAGAACATTTTGTCAGTGAGAACGGTCAGTGCTTCATAATTTCATTAAACATGCCCCCCATCTGCAATGATTCCTTCAGAGAACACAGTGAATCCAGTTCTAGTGACGTCCACACTAGTCGAAACATGCCTTTCTGTCACATCTACAGCAGTGTTCACTTGGAAGGAATAACTGCACATGGCAAGGCACTGGTAATGACATTTTGAACATGTTAAGAGGCAGGTTTAAAACTTGCCCTGTTTACAAACTAAAGCAGTATGTGTTAAAATTGACTGGAATTATCCTTTAAGGAAAAGTCCATCTGCTTTAAAAAGATGTCTGCGGTCCCAGAAAATGTTCAAATTGTCAATGCACTGCAGAGAATGGACGGTACATTCAGTTAACAGCCATTTGTTTAGTGCCAACAGTCAGCTGAATCTCTCAGCTCCTCTTCTCACTGGCAGTATAGATAGATAGATAGATAGATAGATAGATAGATAGATAGATAGATAGATAGATAGGAGTATTAAATAACTTTTTGAAGCCCTGCTGACTGCGGTCTGTAGTCAGGACCACCGGATCACCCGGAGTTACCCTACACTTCTAAAGCTGAACCTGCAGGTCTTTGGAGTATGGCAGAAACCGGATCACCTGGAGTACTGCCACGTCACCTCAGAAGAGAATAGATGGATGGATGGATAATGTTAGATAGATAATGTCCAGTTCACACAAGACTTTTTACAGACTTTAGAGTAAAGTCTAGCGGTTGAGGGTAATAGGTGGGGAATTCAATTCCTGCTTCCTCTCTTTCTTGTCTCTCTTCTCCATCTCCTTTTCTTCTTTTTTCAGTCATTTAAATTCCTCCATCTCTCTCTTCTCATTTTCCTTTTTCACCTTCTTCTATCTTTTAACTCCTCCTCCTCTGCCTCCTTTACCTTTCTTCTCAGCTTGGCCTTCTCCTTGTCGGTTTTCTGGGCGAGCTCCTGGAGGCTGAGTTGAAGAACCCGGAGCTCGGTGTTTTGCTGGGTGAGGTTCTCCATCTCTTCCTCCCTTTGAGCCACCTTGAGGTGCCACTTGTCCTCCATCTCTCTGTTCTTCTTCTATAGCTCCGTCAAACTGAGGCTGAGCTCGGTGTTCTGCTGTTGGAGGATCTTCATTTCTTCCTTCATTAGGGCCTCTCTGTTGCTCCACTCATCCTCCATCTCTCTGTTCTTCTTCTGCAGCTCCGTCAGACTGAGGCTGAGCTTGGTGTTTTGCTGTTGGAGGATCTTCATTTACTCCTCCCTTTGAGCCACCTTGCTATCCCACTCTTCCTCCATCGCTCTGCTCTTCATTTCCAGCTCCTTCTCTCTCTCAGAGATCTCCTCCTTTGCAGCCGTCTCGCGCCTCACCTGATCTTCCAGAGCCGACAGTTTTCTTTGCCACTTGGCCTCGCTCTGCATGATCTTGCTCTCTTTCTTATCTAGCTTGGCCACACACTCAGAGTTCTTGGTTTCAAGTGCCTTCTTTTCCATTAATTTCTTGTTGATCAGGTCGTCTTTTTCCACAACGACCCGGCTTAACTCCTTGTCAAAGGCCTCTTGTGCAATTTTGAGCTTGATGAATTCCTGCTGCTGTTTCACAATGAAGCTTTTTTTTCCCAAAGTCAGTCTAAATTCATTTAATCCTTAATTTTCATCATCAAATCCTTGTTTTTCAATTTGAAACAGTTGACCTCGTCCTGCCAGGCCTGTCTCCTGCTCTTGTCCTCCTCTTTAATGGATACATTGAACCCGTTGAACTCTGAGCTCCAGTGGCGTCTAACTGACTCCGTGAGCCACGCTTGTGACATCACACTAAACCTTCTATATCAGTGACATTAAAGAATGTGTGATGTCACACATTCTAACCCTTCTATTAATCTTAATCTTCTTCATAAAGGACGTAAATATACTTTTAGTTTTCATAACAATGTAACCTGTAATATTACAGTATAACTCCAAAGAATATTGGAATTACAAGCAAATAGCAAATAAACTGTGTGATCAAATGTAATTTTGCATGAGCAAGGGTGAAATAGCAGCTCATTTTGATTGGCACTTGGTTTAGTTGAGGATACTGATGCATTTGGAATAAAAGAATTTTTTAAAACACTTTTTGTGACAGACCTCCAAGAAAAGGATGACAGTTTTGAGAGGGACATGGTGAATATGGAGGAAAAGGCAAGAGAGAGAGAGGAGAGGCGGCACCGGGAGGCAGTGGAGAGAGAGGAAGCAAGGAGAGAGAGGAGAGGCGGCATCGGGAGGCAGTGGAGAGAGAGGAAGCAAGGAGAGAGAGGAGAGGCGGCATCGGGAGGCAGTGGAGAGAGAGGAAGCAAGGAGAGAGAGGAGAGGCGGCATCGGGAGGCAGTGGAGAGAGAGGAAGCAAGGAGAGAGAGGAGAGGCGTCATCGGGAGGCAGTGGAGAGAGAGGAAGCAAGAGATGAGAGAGAGAGAGGCGGCATCGGGAGGCAGTGGAGAGAGAGGAAGCAAGAGATGAGAGAGAGGAGAGGCGGCATCGGGAGGCAGTGGAGAGAGAGGATATATATAAATAGCAGCTCATTTTGATTGGCACTTGGTTTAGTTGAGGATACTGATGCATTTGGAATAAAATAATTTTTTTAAAACACTTTTTGCACCTCCCAGACTCAAAAGATGGAAAGATCACCCTCTTTATCTGCTGTGATGTTCCTCATTCTTTAAGTGTATATTTGGGTCAGATGTTTTGGGTTTTCCGACTTTCTTATGAGAATATCAGACAAAACTGTCAGCTATAATCTATTTCTAGCAGTGGTGTAGTCAGGTAGACGCAGTATGTCCACTAAGCTGAGAGATTTAGCCGACTGTTGGGACTAATCAAATGTACTGAATGTACCATCCATTCTCTGCAGTTCATTGACAATTTTAACATTTTCTGGGAGCGCAGATATCTTTAAATAACAGGTCTCAGACTGCTACTGGAGAGGATCTTCACCCAAAACACAGGACGAGTCCCTAACCACCCTTGGCCCTGCTTTTCAGAATTTACTCACTCTGCAGAGCTATGGTTGGACACATTGTACCAAAACAACCTATTATAAGGTCACAGTAAACTTTATGAACTACATGCTTCTTATTTAGAAGTGAACCCAATAATCACACTGAAACCAAGCAGACTATTAGTGTGTTCCAAATCGCGCACTTCTGTACTAAATACTAACTTTTTGAGTACACTTCGTTCACATTGTTTGAAGTGCGGGCAAATGCAGTACACTTTAATACCCGGATGATGTACTCAAAACGGCCCAAAAATTGAGTGCGGACCGATGCACACTTTCCACACTCAACGGCCGCCATCTTGGCTACGTAGCGGAAGGGGCGGGGCTAACAACAGTCGAAAAACTTTTCACTAATGGCGGCCGTAGACGCGACAGCGGGGACGGCAGAGATATACAAATGTAAGTTGAACATGAGTCTTTTTGCTATACCTATACAATTTTATGTACCTGTATTTGTATATTTGGTTAATCTTACAGCTTTTAATGATATTTTTATCGCGAATTATAACGTTTATTGGTACCGTAATTTGACATGCTAGCAAGTTAACCTTAGCTAGCTAACAGCGGTACAGTTTAACCATACACGGCGAATCATTTCTAAGCTAACGTTACATGTGTTGTAGTACGTTGTTTATTGTGTTAAACTATCGGCCCACTGTAGAAGATGTCAGCGTTAGATGTATGATCTTGTAAATATAGCTACTCAAAGCTGCAAGCGTTAGCAGTCATGTTAAAGTACGTTAATGTGTAAACAGTGCTGTTTCTGCCCTGATCTGATTTATGTCATCGTTAGGGACAGACGAGGACACGAGGTCCCTCATTTTGTGGAGGACGGTGAACGCCTCCAGCTTCACAGGGAAGCGCAATGCAGCCCTGAATGGATACGAGTAAGTAAATGTACATCTCATCTTACTATTGTTATATCTGTGGACCTATATTTTACATTGCTAGCTACATCAAAATTGTATTTTCGTTAGGGCGTACATTGAAAGTCGAGGGCTGCAGGCTAGGGTTACCCCCGTTTTTCTCAAGAAAAAGTGGGAAAACCTCAAACAGAAATACAAGGTTGGTTAACTGTGAAAATCATTATGAGTTAATCAGCCCCATGTCTGGGAACATTCCATTTTAGTTGAGAAAAAATGTAGTTGACGTTTGAAATTAAACTGTAGTGTTTTCCGTTGTCTGTAGGATCTGAAGTGCCCCAGAACTGGGGTCAGCACTGAGGGGGGTGAGGCAACCGCTGCGTCCTGGAAGTGGTATCCTCTGATGGATGAGGCAATTGGGGGCAGGCCGTCAGTTACACCGCCTGTCCTCATTGCCTCATCTTGCCAGGACGTGGCGGTTGTCGAGCCCCCCTCATTGGTGACCCCAGAGAGGGACCTAGCCACGGCCTGTGCCACATCCACTCCAAAACGGAGGAGGGTGGATGTCGCACAGGCCCTCAAAGACCTCCAAGACAAGGAGGACAGTTTTGAGAGGGACATTGCGAATATGGAGGAAAAGGCAAGAGAGAGAGAGGAGAGGCGGCACCGGGAGGCAGTGGAGAGAGAGGAAGCAAGAGATGAGAGAGAGGAGAGGCGGCATCGGGAGGCAGTGGAGAGAGAGAAAGCAAGAGATGAGAGAGAGGAGAGGCGGCATCGGGAGGTAGTGGAGAGAGAGAAAGCAAGAGATGAGAGAGAGGAGAGGCGGCATCGGGAGGCAGTGGAGAGAGAGGAACGGCATTTAAAAGAAATAAGGGAGAGGGATGACAGGAGAGAGAGGGAGGTGAGGGAGAGAGAGGAGAGGAGAGACAGGGAGGTAGTAATGAGGGAGGAGCGTTTTTTGTCTGTGCTCGAAAGACTTGTAAATAAATAAATAATAACTATCTGATCTGTCTGTTATCACTGTTGCTAATAACTAATCTGTTATGGTGTATTACAGTTGGTAGGCAGCTGAATAGTATTGATGTCAGCCATGGTCCACAACCTACTTCCTCATTGCTCACACGGGGAAATGTGTATATACAGTACAGCAAATCCTTTATATCATTACATTTAAATGAAAACACATGCATTTGGATTGCTTAAATGTTTTTTTAAACAGATTATAATATACAAATGAACACGAACAGCAGAACAACAATATAATAACAATAATCAACAACAAGAACAGCAGAATAACAATATAATTACAATAATCAACAACAAGAACAGCAGAACAACAATATAATTACAATAATCAACAACAAGAACAGCAGAACAACAATATAATTACAATAATCAACAACAAGAACAGCAGAACAACAATATAATTACAATAATCAACAACAAGAACAGCAGAAAAACAATATAATTACAATAATCAACGACAAGAACAGCAGAATAACAATATAATTACAATAATCACATTTAGGCATAATTATGGTCAGGCACCAGGCACATCATGGCCATCCTTAGCCTGTCCTCTGCTCCACAGATGGCCCCTTGAGGAGCTGGTTGAGGATGGTCTTCTGCGTCTCCCTCCACATCAGCTACAGGGGGCTGTTCTTTAAAACCCTCGCATCATGAGCTGACCCAGGGAAACCAATAAAAACATCAATGAATTTTTCTGTGTGGTCACACACAGCCTGAAACTGAACAGAATAAAAAATCTTCCTGTTCAAGTAACAGGCTGCGTCCTCTGCTGGGGGGGTCACACGGACGTGGCAGCCGTCGATGCTGCCCACAACCCTGTGGAAGGCTGCCGACCCAGCCAGCCGCGCAAATCCTGCTCCAATATGAGGAAAGTCCTCCTCTGTCGGAAGACGGACAACCTGGGGGAGGAGAGAGAGGACCTTCCTGCTGGTCTTGTGGACAGCGCGATGCACAGTGGTCCGTGGCATGGCAAAGGCCCTGGATACCACGCGGTAGGATGTACCGCTGGCCAGCCAAAAGAGGAAGACCAGGGCCTCAATGACGGGTCCCCAGCCATGGTCAGACCCCGTGCCGAGGATGGCCATAAGGGCGTGGAAGGATCCCCGAGAGAGTCTGAAGTCCACCCTCATGTTGCTCTCCCCGTCAAAATACAGCGCCAGCAATGGCATCGTATGGTTGACCTGGCAGTACTGCCGGGGGTCTGGAGCCTGGAGAAGTAACGCAGGACCGGCTTTTAAAATAAAACTGGACTGAATGTGTTTCATGTTATCTGTTTTTACTCTTGTATTGTCACTGTAATTAATAGATTCATAATTAAGTAATTTATCAAGTCACTAGTTCCAGCTTCTAAAATGTGAAATCCACACAGGGAAAATATCTGTACTACAGCAGCTTAAAGCAAATACATCATTGGGGTCTCGCTGACCTATTGGAAAATTGGTAAGACAGCCGCCAGCAAATTCACCCACAAGCTGTCTGGGGAACTTAAAGAGTGCCTACACGGAGTGGTTGAGGGGATGAAGGTTTTACATCTAAGGGCTAACCAGTCCGGTGAACTGTCTCGTAACATCTCAGACCGGACCGTGGAAGCGCAGAAGGGGATTGATAACATCAGGGCCCAGTCGGTGGAGTTGCTTCGTGTAACCACCGGACTGGCAGAGAAGGTAGATGGACTGCAAAAATCACTACGTGATATGGATGCTCGGCTCGTATGACGCTGAGGTCGGTGACAACTGATTGATGGACATGATTCGTACAAATTCCACCGAGTCACCCTAAATTTGGATTGAAATTGATCAACTGTTTCCCCCCCGCCCCCCCTTCTCTGCCCGAAGCGGGAAAACAACTTGCAGCTGACATTCTATCCTTTCCCTTGCACTGGCTTATCTCTCCAAGGTCACGCAGATGGACTGAACTTTTACCAACACAGACAGTCTGATGCGCTACATTTACACACACAACTCATTCTCACACACACAACATACACCACCCCCCCGAACCAGCCCCCGATCCGTCTGACTGCCTCGTTTCTTTCTTTCTTGTGTTTCCACCTCACGTCCATGGTCAAGGCCGGGCTGAACTGGGCTGTTTTGCACAGTGCAGTCAGTCTGTCTCACATTTCACATACATACGCACACACACTCATAGTCAAGGCCGGACTGAACTGAGCTGTTTTTCAACAACCCACACAGTTTGTGTCTCCTACGCACTCACATCCACAGACACCATACACCAATTATTCCTTCATGTATGTAGTCTTGTGCATTATATTATGTCTTGTATTATCCTGCTGTCTGCATATATCCTTTTCAGAGTGCATGTGGCGGCGCTTTCACTAGCTGCGGCTCAGAGGCTCTCTAAACTCTCTAAACTGTATTTCGTTGCATTGTACCTGTACATGTGTGATGACAATAAAGTTGAATCTAATCTAATCTAATCTAATCAGTATAACAAGTAGAAAAAATTGAATTATTATTATAATAATGATGGTAATAAAACATTTATTCTTTAAGTTAACACGTCAGTTAGACATAATTTTAAGCACTCCACTTTTGCTGAAATAACTCATAATGGCTAGTTTTTGGTGTTTTTTATTATTTATTTAAGAGCAAAAGTATGAAAATCAATATACCTGTATATTTTCTGTTAAAAGGAGGCGGATGATACGACGGCGGCGTCGCAATCCTCTCATTCTCGCAAAAAACAGAGGGCAGATACAAGCAACAATAACCACAATCACATTCATCTTGATGAACAAAGCAGAAGTGTATTTTTCGCGGGCGACAGTAGGTGGCGGGAATGCTCTCTTTCTGGGTGCAATTCACAATTTCACAGAAGAAGAAGGAGGAGGAATGAGCTGTTGTGATCGTCATTTCCGGTAAGTACATCAAGAAATGCGCGACACTCTCAGTAAAATTTTACACACTATGCAAGTAAGTACGTAGTGTACGAAGTGCACTTCCGTTAGTGCACTAAGGGAAGTGCGCGATTTGGAACACACTAACGGTCCGCTACCCAATGAGGAGTTGTATTCAATCCAAGCAGAGATATTGACGAGTATAATATGTAAATGTAAAACAAAAACGTTTGTAGCTGTCATTGTAGTCATGTAAACATCAATGTACACATTTTTTTTAATTATTTTTTAGAAAATAGGTGTGTAATTTCTGTGAGTAAAAATTTCAGGTATGGCAAATTACAAGCTCCCATTTTACCAGCTCAAATGTGTATGCATATTGAATACAAGTGAAAGTGTGTCAATGTTTTTATACAAGTTCTCAAGGGTACAAGCTCTCGGATTTTGCAACATACTTTCTTCATATGTGGACAACATACTTAATGATTTAAGGCGATTATTACACACCAATATTTTATCAAGCTGTGCCTGCCTGCCAGAAACGTAACGTGACGAGTAAGGATTTCTGATAGTAGACAGCTGGGACTGTGGCTAGCTAACGTTAGCTTCTGTAACGTCACAGACGTCACTCCCGAAGAAATAACTAGCCAACAGCAATGTTAAAATATACATGTAAGCATGTAGCCTGTTCAGTCAACATATCTCCAAAAATTTTTCTTTTTTACTTACTCTCAAATGTTGCTGAATATGTTTATCCTCAATCTAGTTGACTATCAAAACATTGCACTGGCGAACATTTATAACGGAAAACCTTCAAAATAAAAGCACGAGATGTGGTCACTGAATTGCACCGGCTATCTTACGTTGAGTCTCAGCTTTTTATTTCAAAAGCAACAATGTTAAGCCGTAAATGGGCACTGACAAGTAAATTTGCTTGGTAATATAAAAATACTGTTAGTATAGGTGCTATATATTTGTTCTGATTTCACTCGAAAAACTTAAATTTTTTATAATACTATCAATGACAACATCGGGGGCTCATGAGACCAAGATTACCTTTACAATCAGTTACCTATTATATGATAATGTGATCTGTGTACTGTACGTAAACAGCCTCGCTCTGCCTCGCCTCTTCATCGCGTTAACGTCATTGCCAAACACAGACAGGCCCACGGAAAAACAACGTTAACGAGATGAACGTTGGATGAGTCGCAATCTCAACATTAACGCCAAATTAACGGACCCTTCTGACCACAACCACACGAAACCAACTCACAATAACGAAAAAATCAACATTATCACATTCTTCTAAATTTCTATGAAATAATTACCTTTTAAACAAATGTAACTGGAGGAGATCAACCTTAAACTTTTGCCTGTTCAGACAGTGGTTGACAGACACACGGGGGGGGGGGCGTTATTGTTTCATGTGCTGTGAAAGTCCGCTTGGATTAAAAATACGGACAATTTACTGTAAATAATTACTAGATAAAGTCCGTTTTTCAATCTCCAAATCCCAAAGAGCTCTTAAACAGCACACACTGTAGTGCCGTTGAACAGCAGCTTGCTAACGTTAATATTAGCTAACGTTATTAGCATTAACCATTGAAAATTAACAATTGAATGCTACCAAAAAACAACATAGTATTTCAAAACTAATACTGCTAAGAAAACAGTCACCTTGTTAATATTTTACAAAAAAATGACTTACCGCTGAAATGCAGGTCATATTTGTACCACTTTGTCCTTCTCCCGCTTTGTACGTGGATGGAATATGGCCGCCAGAATGATGTGCGCCGAAATCTCCAACAATGGTGCACTCCTGCATAAATGTGAGATTGGCCCCTACAACACCGATCGCCTTCTTCTGTTTTTAATAGACCTGCCAGAGGAAGAAAGGGGGCAGGTGGGAGACCACTTGCCAACATATGTGATCACATGGTACTATGTGGCATTCCACCATTCCCGTATAAACCCAGTCTGGTTTGACGCCCATCCAAGGATGATTTCCCATTTCCTTCCCCCTTTCTCTCCTTTCCTCAACCCCATTGAGGAGTTTTTCTTAGCCTGGAGATGGAAGGTTTTTGACCATCGTCCCTATGAACACCGCCAGGGGTGGATAAGGCATGCAAAAAGATTCGTCCCACGATGCCTTGCCAGAGAAGATATCAGGTGGGATGTGGATGAGAACATGTGGCCAAATGCAGTAGACCGAGCAGATTAAAAGATTACTTTTTTATTATTATTATTCCGGTGTTCTGTCTGTTTGTATATCTCAGTAATGTCCTTTTGCAAATAAAGTTTTTACTGCAGCAATTCTGTCTCTGTCTTTATTTTCATGAATTGTACATTCTATTAAGCTACTCTGAGATGGTTATTCATTTTTTGTATTGAATTTCTGCAGCAAAAGAAACAAAATGCATGTGCAAAACACAATCTATGATCAATACAGTATACTGTCTATTGTGTAAAGGCATACAAGTTTCTGTAATTTCAGCTGATGAAAGTGTTTTTTTGTCTTGTGTTATGATTGACTAAATGTTCCTGTTGGAAGAGAACATGTGTCAGTGTTTGAATAATTATTGTATTTTGAAACAAGTTTGCAGTGTTTTGTTAGATGTGTGTTGTGCTAGTGCAGTGGTTCTCAACAGGTGGGGCGCGCCCCGAGTAGACTACATGATGGGAGGGGAAAAAAACTGTGCTCAACCACGGGAGCTGCCGTGAGCCCCTCTCCAGTCCAAAAGCACTCCCAGTCAGCAGTAGCCTCGCGCAGCAGGCACAGCCTGCAGTCAGAGCAGAGAGAAGACACACACCCCTCGCGCATGCGCACTTCGATCCTGTATTCTTTAACATGTACGTCAAAAGGCACGACTCTGCCGTGCCTTTGTACGTAAATGTGTTATGCCAGTAATCGTCTCCGTTACATATCAAACATGAACCAATTAAAATCGAGATATTACTGTCCCTTTGCGTAGCTGACGTCATTACACCAGCTACGTTGTAAGCGCAATCCCCGCGAAACTCAAAGTCAAAATAACAGCAGCGGTGTCCGCCGATATCACAGCGGTGAGGAACTTCTCTAAACTCGATTTAATTAAAAAAAAGAACTAATAGCAAGATGGAGGTCTACGTCAGCCTTAGATGAACTACTGCAGCAAAAGGGACAAATACTTGTCGCATTGTTTCAAACTGACTGGTCTGGAAGAAGAGATGTGGCTATGTGGCCGTGCTAACAGTGAGCGGCGGGACCTCTACGGGGTCCTGGATCTGAACAACCTGCCCGCAGCTTTAACCAAGCAGGAAAAACCGTCAGCTCATATAATACCGGCAACTACAGCTTCGCACATTTTCCACCCTGAAACAAAACATCCAGTCGGAACCGGACCGGGCCAGCACGTCTTTCAGCCCTCGCCGAGTCAGAGACGATGCAAACTAAAGCGCCGTAAAGACGAGTTTTACAACGATGTGATCGACGCCTTCACGAGAAAGCGTCGGATGGATTTTATGTACAAATCTACCGATTGGTGAGTCAGAAACTATTTTGGGCTTAGTGTGATTGAACTAATGCTGCTAGCCATCTGCCTTCATATTCAGTTGAGCAGTGTGTGTTTTCATTGTTGCTGGCTGGGACTGACAAACATAATTGGCCGCTGTGCAATAATTAGAACAAAGATGGTTTCATAACTTGCATTCTGATGCTGGACATTAACGTGTGTGTGTGTGTGTGTGTGTGAGAGAGAGAGAGAGAAAAAATATGTCACCCAGAGTATTTGTCTGAAATCTTAACTTTGCGGGAACACACTGTCATTGTGGTCTTCAAATCAGCTGTTTTTTGACAGAAATCAAATCAGATCTGGCGAAGCATCTGGATGACACTATGTGGCTTGCATCTCTGTCCTATTTGGTCGATATATTTGACCGCTTGAATGGCCTCAACCTGTCTTTGCAAGGCCGCGAAACTCACATTTTGCTCCTTGTGGACAAAGTGCACGCCTTCACACAAAAACTAGACCTCTGGCATGGCCGCATCAGTCGAGGGAACTGCGACATGTTCCCCAGCCTTGCAGACTTTATCACCGATGCAGGCGCGTCACATCATTTCTCCTCCCTATTTCAGTCAGCGTCTGAGCACCTGTCAGCAATGAGAAAACAATTTGCGACGTACTTTAAGGAGGATTATCGATCTTCTGCGTGGGTTCGAGATCCGTTTGTGTGCACAGCAAACGAGCTATCAATTGATATGCAGGAACAGCTTATTGAGCTGAAGAGTGCCAGTCGACTGAAGGAACTCTTTAGCTCCTGCCCTCTTTCGTCATTCTGGGCATCATTGATGCAGGAATACGCTGAACTCTGGGACGTCGCCTTGAAGATTCTCCTTCCTTTCGCGTCAACATATTTGTGTGAGGCGGGATTCTCAAAAATGACTGCACTCAAAACTAAATACCGTAATCGTGCACAAATCGAAGATGATTTGAGGCTATGTTTATCAAACATTGAGCCAAGAATTGAGGATCTTTGCAAGGCTCAGGTCTCACATTAATATCACCAACCTGCAAGCTTCTTTAAAAAATGCAGATGATGCCTACTATTAGACCTAGTGATAACAACAATAATAAAGCATAAATTAATATCAGAGGTCTGGTGCCAATTCCCAATTATAGCAATAGCCTAGTAATGATAATAGGCCTACTGATGAGGATGATGATAATAATAATAATAATAATAATAATAATAATAATAATAACAATAATACCAATAAAGCATGTAACCTCATATAAATATATAGCAATAGCCTAGTAATGATGATAGGCCTAATACTACTCATAATAATACTAATAATACTAATAATAATAATATCTGCAAGCTCACATTAGAAGTCTGGTACTACTGCCAATTATAAAATAGCCTAGTAATGATAATAGGCATACCTACCGCTACTGATGATGATAATAATATTAATAATAATAATGCCGGCCTAAAAATAATAGTCTATCTATCTATCTATGAACCAGCTTTGGGGGGGCCCAGCTTGCAAAAGGTTGAGAACCCCTGTGCTAGTGTATATTGTATTTTGAAATTAGTTTTGGAGTTAAGTTTACAATGTGTGAATTTGAGCATGAAATTAAACGTTAAATGTATTGAAAAATCTGTCATGGCGATTCTAAAAAACTTCGTCCCAACGTCTGAACCAACGTCTGAGGGAACTTTCCGCTTAAGGCCAGACAACGGACCTTACCGTGTTTTAATTCTCTCTTTTAGGAGAGTAAATGTCAGCGGGGCACCGGTACATTACATGTGTTTTGTCATTTAGTTTGTCTGTGTTTTGTGTGTAATATACTACTGTGTTTTGGTAAATTAGTAACGTTTTGTAACTGTAAATAACCGCGGTGATGTAAAGTTAGCTTGCAGAAAATGGTTGCCATTTGTGACGCTACATAGAAGGATTTATCTAGGTTCTTATTTTTCTAATCTGTTAAGAAAAAGTTGTAAAAGTGACATCCGCTAAGGTCCTAAGACTGTTTACAGTAAGTAGGGATGAGCAGAATACTCGGCTGAAAGAGTATCCGGTACGGATAAAGCACTTTTGCCAAGTACAAGTAGTATACGAGTAATGCGAGTCAATATCTGTACTTGGATTGAATAAATCTCCACTGACTGTGTCTCCGTTCTGTGATAGGCTAGTCACAGTGCTAGTCACAGCGCCTCTCCAATACACTATTCTGTGATAGGCTAATACCAGCGCCCCTCCCCTACACTATTCTGTGATAGGCTAGTCCCAGCGCCCCTCCTTACACACACAGATTCGGTCTGTTGTGTCCCCCGGCTGTTCTCACACACGCTCAGGACACAGAGAAGTGAACATCTCTCTTCTCAGGTTCGCGGGGCTTTTCCGTTAACATTTAGGGTTTCTTCAGCTTCAGGTTGTTTTATACTTCGGCTCAAACTAGTACTTAGTAACCAGGAGACTTCTGGTAACCGTGGTTTTTTTCAGACATGCTGCTTGGTAGAATGCGACTCGGGTTGCAACTCTGCCGTCAAGAGTTTTTTTTTTTTTTTAAACTGCCTGCTGGCTCTAACCAGTTTTTTGAGTGTCTGAAACTTTCTTGCTGTGTTTTATAAAAAAAAACAAAAGGCAATTGTGGTATAAATAAATAATATTACAAAGGACCCAAAAATAATCTTGAAGCGGGACATAATGGATGCTTATTTGACCCAATGCTACAAAAAATACCTCATACAAAGCTGCTCAGTTTGTAAAAAGTCAGTTTTTGATCTCCAATCCCAAAGAGCTCATTAACAGCACACACTGTAGTGCCGTTGAACAGCAGCTTGCTAACGTTAATATTAGCTAACGTTATTAGCATTAACCATTGAAAATTAACAATTGAATGCTACCAAAAAACAACATAGTATTTCAAAATAATACTGCTAAGAAAACAGTCACCTTGTTAATATTTTACTAAAAAATGACTTACCGCTGAAATGCAGGTCATATTTGTACCACTTTGTCCTTCTCCCGCTTTGTACGTGGATGGAATATGGCCGCCCGAATGATGTGCGGCGAAATCTCCAACAATGGTGCACTCCTGCATAAATGTGAGATTGGCCCCTACAACACCGATCGCCTTCTTCTGTTTTTAATAGACCTGCCAGAGGAAGAAAAGGGGCAGGTGGGAGACCACTTGCCAACATATGTGATCACATGGTACTATGTGGCATTCCACCATTCCCGTATAATCCCAGCCTGGTTTGACGCCCATTCAAGGATGATGTCCCATTTCCTTTCCTCTTTCTCTCCTTTCCTCAACCCCATTGAGGAGTTTTTCTTAGCCTGGAGATTGAAGGTTTTGACCATCGTCCCTATGAACACCGCCAGGGGTGGATAAGGCATGCAAAAAGATTCTTCCCACGATGCCTTGCCAGAGAAGATATCAGGTGGGATGTGGATGAGAGCATGTGGCCAAATGCAGAAGACCGAGCAGATTAAAAGATTACTTTTTTTATTATTATTATTCGGTGTTCTTTCTGTTTGTATATCTTGCAGTAATGTCCTTTTGCAAATAAAGTTTTTACTGCAGCAATTCTGTCTCTGTCTTTTTTTCATAAATTGTGCATTCTATTAAGCTACTCTGAGATGGTCATTCATTTTTTGTATTAAATTTTTCAACAAAAGAAAAAAATGCATGTGCAAAACACAATCTCTGATCAATACAGTATACTGTCTATTGTGTAAGGCATACTGACACATCTAAAATGATGAAGTTTCTGTAATTTCAGCTGATGATAGTATTTTTTTTTTTTATCATGGTTATGATTGACTAAATGTTCCTGTTGGAAGAGAAATGTGTTAGTGTTTGAATAATTATTGGATTTTGAAACATGTTTGCAGTGTTTGTTGGATGTGTGTTGTGCTAGGTATTATTGTATTTGAAAATTAGTTTTGGCGTTAAGTTTACAATGTGTGAATTTGAGCATGAAATTAACCGTTTTACCAATTGTTTGTTTTAGGTGTGTTGGTGCGTTATTGAAAAATCTGTCATAGCAATTCTAAAAAAACTGTAATAGCTAAAGAAAGTGCATATTCAGTGTGCGTGCGCGTCGTGTGTGTGTCTATAGCTGTGTGTGTGTGTGCGTGTGTCTTTGTGCGTGAGTGTGGTGTGCGTGCATGTGGTATGATGTGTGGTCTCTTTGCCTGAGTGTTGTGTGTGTATGTGTGTCTTTGTGTGTGAGTGTGTGTCTGAGTATGTGTGTGTTATGTGAGTATTAAGCATAGAATGTATATTAACGATTAGTTTTGGCCCACGTCTGAACCAACGTCTGAGGGAATTTCCGCTGAAGGTCAGACAACGGACTTAGCGTGTTTTAATTCTCTCTTTTAGGAGAGTAAATGTCAGCGGGGCATCGTATTACATGTGTTTTGTCATTTAGTTTGTCTGTGTTTTGTGTGTAATATACTACTGTGTTTTGGTAAATAGTAACGTTTTTGTAACTGTAAATAACCGCGGTGATGTAAAGTTAGCTTACAGAAAATGGCTGCCATTCATAATAATGTGATTACATGTAGTTCAGTTTTCCTCAACCCCAAGCTGTTATTCAAGTTTTGAGAACCTTCAGGTCTTCACATCTAGAAATAGCTGGATTTTCGCCCTGTATGGTTGCTTACGGCCAAACACCCTGAAAAGCCCCGCTCCCTTCTGATCTCGGAAGCCAGATTGGGCCGGCTTAGTACTTGGATGGGAGACTGCCTGAATACTGGTGCTGTAAGCTTTTAGTTAGCATAAGGCGCTGTGACGTCTGCTGGATGCAGAGCTGACAAGGGAAACTGTATAGAGGATGTAACTTTTTTTGAA
>NW_022603243.1:0-32085 GCF_008692095.1 Etheostoma spectabile
TTTTGTTTAAAGGCTGTTGCCAGGGTCATAAAACATTTTCATGGTCAAGGTTTGTATAATGCCCATGGGACGAGAACGCGCATTTTAGCTCAAGGCTACACTGTTTCTGGTCTATATTCTTCACACGTTAGTGAATGTGCCGCTTATCTGCCAACAGTTCCAGTTTGCACTGTAATTGTGGAAGTATAACTCTAACTTCTATGACTTAACCCTTTCATGGTATTCGGGTCAAATTCACCCATTTCACTTTTTACAATAAGAAAAATGGTAATGTCCATTTTTCTATCTCAAAATCAATGCCCCTTACCTTTTTCTGTGATAAACATGTATCCTGACTCAAAATTATCTGGTATAACCAACACTTATGTTTTTTTCCAAGATAAGAATTAACACACTCAGGATTTTTTAATATGAACTATAACCTTATTACAAAAAACAAATCACACTTCCATTTTTATTGTGTTCTAGTAGAGACTGATTGCATTCCTATACATATGTTATCTCAATTGTTTAAATATTGAGAAAATCCAATATTTGTTTTAGATTTTTGAACTGAAAATTTTCTTCAGAACTGTTTTAAAAAACCCCATTTAAGCCACGAGTCAATTGACCCGAGGGATACGAGAATGTCCCGAAGTGAAGACAATACAAGGGTCAAGAAAAGGCCTGAACATGGTGATTGATAATATTTGATCTAGTCAACTACAATTGGTAATTTTTAGAATTGACCAAGATTTGTCACAGTTGAACTTGTCAGTGTTATGGTTTCGGTATTTTGCTTTGTTGTCTGTTCTATTCTTATCTGTATTTTCCCCTGCCCTTGTGATTTTTTGGTTTCCCAGCCCGTGTCCCCGCCTCTTGTTTCCCTCCTCCCTACCCTGTATATTTAGTCTTTGTCTTCCTCCTTGTCCTTTGTCACTAGTTTTGTTCGTCCGTCGGGTCTGCGTGTCTGTTTGTTGTATCTCCCCTGCTGGGCTTCAGTGTTTCTGTTTTTTAGTTATCCTTTTCTCCTTTGGACTTCTTGATTTTGGACTTTGTTTTGTGCCTGCCTGATTTGAGCTCCTTGTGTCGTTTGCTTGTTGCTGTTTTGGATCCCCTTTTTTTTTGTGGTGTTGGTAATAAATCCTTATCACTAACTTTCTTCCCTCATGCCTGTCTCCTCTCTGCTCTTGGGTCCTGTAACCCCAACTGTCCCAGTCAGGAAGCTTCATGAGACCCCCCTTAACCTTTTTCTTTATTTTTCTGAGCCCACTATAGGGTGCTGTAAGGTTTAAGGAAAAAGAATGGCTTTCGACCCTTTTATTGAACAGAAAGCGCCATCAAGTGGGCTCAGAAAATAAATAAAATGCTTCATGAAGTCTGCTGGTATATGTCTGTGATCATTTTAAATCGGCCACCAATATCGGAATGCAGCTGCATAAAAGTCTGTCTCTCCTGTCTACCTGGTACCGCAACAACCAGCTCCCAAATACAGTCTACCTTTACTTTTTAGATTATAGCCCCGTGTGCTGAGGATTGAAAAACCAACATAAAACAAGCATATTGTCTCAGGATCTAAGAGGAGGGAATTTGTATTCATCGACACAGATTAATAACTGTCAAGGGAAGACGCTATTCAGGAAGGGCTCAGATGAAAATAGCAAACACCTTTCAAATGCGCTTGTAGCTCCATGACACCAACTCATTCAAGCTAAACCCAAATATCCCCCTCGATGAGCAAAGAATCAATGGTTTCATGTGTAATTCCATTGTGACTGATAGTGGGTTTGTCACATCACAGTGCTCAAGGGCTTAACTAGTGCAAACAGCGTATACTGTTCCCCCCGATTTGAAAAAGCACATTCATGTGTAGCTTGTCAGCTCTGTTACCAGTAGCCTGTTCGGGTGAAATTCTGTCAAAGTCAATAACCTCTTGTTGACACTAAGGCTCATACTTTAGTGACATAACCAATATCATCTCTTTTTAGGCATCAGATTGCATAAAGTTTACACTGGTCTAACACTCAATGACATCTTCACATGTGGGCTGTATTATTCAATATTTCCCATTCTGGCCAACAACCAAAAATCATACAATGTTATGTTAGTTCGTTCGTATCGTTTGTATCCGGTTCATACTGTATATGAAAAGTATCTCTGGATTTTTTTTAGCTTATACAAAACTCCAGGTCTAGTCATTGAGGCAATATGTTTAATATTCATTGAGGTTTAATCAATTTAATAAGCTAGATCAGATAATACTATTAAACACCATACAACACAGCTAACACATTGCATGTACCTTCAGATAGATATATGAATCATGTCTGCAGGGTTCCAAACGTTTAGATGACAACTTGGCGCTGATGTTAATTTAATCCTGTCATCTCCATTTATCACAATGTGTAGTCTTTCAGTCCAGACAGGGGGAAGACATCTCTTGGCATTAAAATACGATATCTTCTTTACACAGCTCTTGGACTCCAGTAGAACTGCAAAAACTGAATAGTATCATGTATCACGTCCTCGAATCCTGAATGTTTAGCATGATGCATATCCACCTATGTAACAATAAACTACATTCATTGGTCATTATCAGAGATTAATATATATTGTAAGAAGTTTAAATGTCCATGGCATGAAAATGTCACTTTATGAGGTTTTTTACCATTAGTATGAGTTCCCCCAGCCTGCTATGGCTGCTCCTGCCCCCCCCCCCCAGTAGCTACAAATGGCAATAGGTGCAAACCGAGCCGTGGGTATCCTGCTCTGCCTTGAGAAAATTAAGGTCAGATGGGCCGATCTGAAATCTTGCTCCTTATGATGTTATTAGGAGCAAGATTACCTTCCCTTCCTCTGGTTTTTCCACCCAGATAATCTTGCCCACCTATGAGAGAGAGAGAGAGACATCCTGGCTTTCGAATGAACAAAGCGGCAGTTGGTCAAGGCCACAACCCCATTCCCCCCCCCCCCCTCAAAAGGTAAAGACTCAGTTATGGCACATACTAAGGAAAACTTTATTGTGGAACTAGCTGTAATTCTACACCAAGGCTGAATTTTGGGGAAGAGACTTCAGATACAGTATTAGGGGACCACTAAGGTCTATATAAAAGAGACTTCAGATACAGTATTAGGGGACCACTAAGGTCTATATAAAAGAGACTTCAGATACAGTATTAGGGGACCACTAAGGTCTATATAAAAGAGACTTCAGATACAGTATTAGGGGACCACTAGTCTATATAAAAGAGACTTCAGATATAGTATTAGGGGACCACTGAGTCTATATAAAAGAACTTCAGATGCAGTATTAGGTGACCACTAAAGTCTATATAAAAGTGACTTCAGATACAGTATTAGGGGACCACTAAGGTCTACATAAAGCATCCGAAGAGCACCATGTCATGAGACCTTTAAGATGCGTTTAACACACCTAAACATGTATTGTGGTTGTGATCTTAATGCTAACTTTGCAGGCTGTTCTCATGATCCATTCATACATGTGGCTACAAAAAGAAAAGTCCTTAAGTTGCATGTATTCCATGTATTTATTGCTGTATTCAACACATGACTGCTGCTGTATAAGAAAGTTGTCTAGGAGGTGGAGGTTGGGTGGATGGGGGGACATAAAACAGGGCTTTCAATCCAGGAAGTGCAGTTCGCCTTCCAAAGAAACCACCCGACTGCCACGGCCTCTGAAAGCGGCTTAGGGTGCTCTGTCCGGCTAAAAGTCACCTTTCTCTCGGCTAAACTAAACCACCAAAGGCCACTAAAAGGATCGTCTTCTCGTGGTGCTCTGTTGTCAGCGCCACATTTTTGTATGATTTCATGCAAACCTGTTCAATATCGTACAAAGCGGTTTATTAGAATGCGTTGAGCTATGTTACGGTGTTCACAAAAGGGGATCATGTTTACCATAGCACCCATTGCCCATTGGAAAAGGTGCTCAAAACAAGGGAAATTATACACTTCTAAATCTAAAGTTTTTTTTTTTTATCTTTGTAAGAACCAAATCATTTGCAGTGTGCCAACAATGTATAAAGCACATTGGTTAACCGGTGGCATACGCCAGGGTTTTATTAAGTGGACCCAATATTGGACGATAAAATTTCTGTGCTGTCAGTAGCAGGTGATGGGAATGAAATTAGTTTTGCAGGTATTGGGTCATAACTAAAGTACTGAAAACATTAGTATTTTGAGTAATTAGTTTTTTGTGATTGACATTTTTATTTTTTATTTTTGAAAAAAAAACATGAACAATGACACAGTTAGGATGCGTAGGATCTGTACTAAAAGTGTACGTACGCCCAAAAGCAAAAAATGGCAACGCCAAAAAAATTCGGATTTATTAACCGTGAGCACACACATCTTTAAGAACTGTTCCCTTTAGAAATCACTGATTACCCCAATGTGTGCTTATGTGAATCAGCCTCTTATCCCGCCCTGCACACGCCCATTTTGACCATAAATAGCCAATGCAAAGCTCCTCGTGAAATCTGATCAGTATGTCAATGACAATAGCAGTAGTGCTTTACGCTGAATCGTGACAACTGGGGGGGGAAAGGCAAAACTTCTCATATGCTCGTTAATTGCTGCAAATTGAATCATATCTTCGGCCTGTTCTTACACAGCGTAGGTAAACCTAACTACACAGGCATTACTCGGGGACAGCTTCGTATATACAAGACCTACAGGTATATGATAATATCCAACAAGTCTTAGTGATAAAATTGAAGATTATAATATTCATGCAAAACACTTAGCGTGAACAGCTGGTGGACCACAGCGCGTTGCCCTCTCTACTGGACCCAATTCAGTGTCAGTAATCAAGAGCGCAGCTTTAGGGAATTTAATTCATCATATTATCCAGTCATCGTCGTGGTCCCTGAAGTCTTTTTCTCTCCTGATTCTTCCATTGGCGTAGTCCTCTTGCGGGGCCAGCAGTGCCATCATGCAGCATTACGCAGGGAGGTGGGGGGGGGGGTCACCGCAGTATTTTTGTTCACAACATTTGTGATCGTTACCACCTTGCCAAAATCACAGCATCAACTACACCCCCCACGCAAAGATACAATTTGAAGACGAAAGTGTAAAGGCAAACGCACTTTTCTTCATGCAGGTTTAGTCACCAACGGTATTAAGTTCGGACTAATAACGAGGACATTAAGTGTAACAATTGTGCGAGAGCTCAACGTCTGTATTTTCATATTTTGACGATATATGCGCAGACATTTAGTTATTTTGCACTGTGTTCTGCCGTAATCTAATGGAGGGTATTTGATGCTGTCATACATGGAGTCAGGCCGTCTCATCCTCCTGCGCTCTGTAGCGGACAATGTGACGGTGAGACAACGTCGTCTAGATATTAGAACACATTCTAATTTAAGATTTGGGTTGTATTTTACAAGGTGTTTATGGGAAAATTATCACTCAGCACAAGCACAATTAACACTGCTGGATTAATCTTCATGATGACGTGGATGATATGGAGTGAAAAAACGTGTGTGAGGCATCTATACTTAAACACACAAGAGTAATCAATCATTCCCCACGTTTACTTCCTGCAGTTTGACATCAGTTAGCACCTCACCTGAGTTTTCAGCCTCGTTTTTGCGTACGCCATGTTTATGCGTGAAACCCCAGATCATTTTCACATAATAGTAACCAAATAGCAAATAAACCAAATAAACATATGAGTAAATGACACCACCATGAACCCATCAGAGACGTCTCTACCCCAGCACAACGCTTCTAGGAGCCCTTCAGGAAGCTCAGATACTTTCCCCATCTAATGTAGCAAATCGTTTTCATTTGGATTCATTGTTGATCATTTTATATACTCTGCTCCTACAAATGAAGTATTTTGCGCTTTATCATTTTTCCATGATTTGAGTTGAAATTGTTTCTTGACAAAGGTGGGTCTGTGGAAGCAATGAGTGACATGGCCTTTGATGTGTTTGCTGATTTCATTTTAAAAGCAACAGGAGGGGCCAGGCCCATATAGATTCACTCTGCATGCTGCCATCATTAACCCTTGTGTTGTCTTCCTGTCAAAATCAACGTTTTTGTTTTTCACTTTTTCTTACATTTTTGTCCCTTTTTTCTACACTTTTGATGCTTTTTTTTTCCACTGTTTGTCACTTTTTTGACGTTTTTAACACTACGTTACAGAAATTTAGTTTTACAGTTAATTTATGTTCAATAACCTCAATTATACCTAATATTTGAGTTAGAAAAGCAGAAATTAGGAATTATTTAGACAAAATTAATGAATGGATGTTGATGGATACACATACGGCATATGTCAACTTTACTCAATACTATTTTGAAACCACTTCAAATTTTTTTTCTCCAAATGCTAAAAAAATTGAATAAGACACCCCAAAATTAATGAAAGTAGAGAATTTACTTGCCAAAGAGCGTTGTGTGAAATCAATCATGTGATTTGGGTAATTACAATTGGGAAGTCAAAAAGAACATTGATAAAGGAAAACAGGTCAATTTCATGTGTGTCTCTTCACTAACATGGAGCATGTCAACCCCAACAACATGTACCAGTAACATGAATACCATGGCGACACGCATGCTCCCCATCATCCCGTTCTTCTCTCGCCTTTCCCCCAGCACTTGGTAAGAAACAGGATGAACCCTAGGAATTTATTTATACACAATATACATATCCCATTCTCACTGCAGCATTAAACAGCACCCCACCCCTAACACTTGAGTTGCCCTACATGCTTGCAATTTGTCCAAATTAATTGTAGTGCCCATATGGTCACTTGTGGGAACTGTTCTCTGCAAAGAAAGAGACTAATATAAACTTAAGGGAAATCCAAAGGATTCTAGTCTACTAAACAGCAGAGAGCGAGCGCCATACACTCAGCCAAGATATCCCCCCCCCCCGAGCACACACAAGGACAAGCACGGAGCTTGTGGATGTTACCACAGGATTATCATGCAAAGGATAATAAACTCGAAATTTCCATCCACTGATTGACTGGAAAGGTTTTTGATTGTTGGACTGGGGGAAAAAAGGGGACTGAGTACCCAGGAGGCAGGGAGGTTGGTCGGGTGGTGTTCTGAAACAACACCGGACTTTCTCCCCGGAAACCGGGATCGCGTCCCACGTGTTGTAATTCCTTTCTGCGTTATTGTCTTCCTAAACACAACTGTCAACGTTGTTGTTGTTGGCGTGTCCTGTGTGTGACGGTTCCCTTCCCCGTTCTTCTTTTCCTAACCCCAACCGTCCCGTTTCTTGTGGCCGGCGTGTGACTTTATTATTTTCCTGTTGCGTCCCCCAAGACCGCGTCCCTAGATCATGTCCCGGATGAGTTGTCCCGCGTGGGGTTGTTCATTTCGCTGTTGCTGCGTCCCCCAGAGCAGCCCAGAGTCAGGGCAAGTTTGTGACATGTACATGTAGGAAACGAGAAAATCGTGACATGTACACAAATCAATAAATCAAATAACGTGAGCATTTCACAAACTGGCGTGAGACCGTGTTGGCTAAAATCTAACTTCAAATTGTTTCAAAATTATCAATCCTTGAGTAATATCTTTACTGTGGGCTGGGCAAGCAGGCATAATTTCACATCATGTCATTTTGGTTTACAAAAGTAACGTGCACACCGAGGGCTGTAGTGAGGGGCGGATCACTGGAAGAAGACTTAAGAGAAGTTCTTCAAGATGATGTTGATCTCCAATGCCAATTGGCACAAAAGTACTGCTAAGGCTCATGGGAGTGTCATACATTTCACTGGTATTTGGTCACAACCGTATTGGACCATTTTTTTAAGTATGGACCAATTGAAGTTATGGCATGATAATGGAGCTGGATGAAAATGTGTTGCTAGTTGCTTTTTAGAAATAAAGTCGCTAGAGTCTCTGAGAAATGAGTTTTTTTTTTCATTTGTAAGAGGAAATTGTAACGTTTGAAGGAAGACATAGTTTAGCTTCAATAAATAGCATCTTTTAGTTACAACAAAGTAGGAATCTACAGAATAAAAACAAGAAAAAACAAGAGACAGACAGACAGCTGAAGAAAACAAATGTCTGGGTGAGAAAACAATCAAATCCAGCAAATACATCACAGCCGAAAGTTTGAGAGTGCCCATAGAAAATGGCTTCCATGGTGCTGGCTGATCTCTCTCTGAGCCAATGTGTCAGGGTGACAAGCTCCCGACTTCCATCTTCAGATGGAGTGGCTCGTAGAGGAAGTTCAGGGCAACAGGCGCCTGGCCGATCGATGGCTGGGGAGAGATATGAAGCATGGCCTCCCCCCGATGATAAATCTATCGCGGTGGGCGATATGAAGTATGCACAACGCCACACCTGATGTATATGAGTGTGCAGGCTTGAGGCCCAGGCAAGGAGATTGATTAAATGGCTCTTTTTCCTCTGTCTCTCTGTGTGTGGTGTGTGTGGTGTGTGTGTGTGTGTGTGTGTGTGTGTTGTGTGTGTCTGTGATGCGCGCTGATACACATGCACACAAACACAGCCTTGTCATTTGACTGAAAGCTTCAGGCTGTTGGGCTGAAATCACGTCTCTCTGAAATTGAAAACATCCTTAACTCAGGGGACCTCTCCTTCCTCCTTCCTCCTCCTCTTTCTTTGTTGCAGGAGAGCCGCATATCTCCAGCCATGACGCCCACTGGGAGCTGTTGTCTGGACAGGGATTTCATTTTCTGCTGTGGACACACTATAAGCCTCCCGTTGACTTTGTCCACAGAAACATGCACACGTATAAAGGCTTCATTTCTAAATCCGCCTCACAGTGCAGGGCCTCTGATGTGTGCTGTGCATTATCTAATGGACAAAAGGTGCAGCACATCATGTTGTTGTTGCCTATTGAAAAGCTAAGTTTTGTCATCATAGCAAACGTGGTCTTATTTTTCTCAAATTAGGTACGTTTTAGAAAAAAAAACTTGTAATATTTGATGTATTTTCTGAACTTTTTTCATGGCCCATATATATTTAAAGAGCTAGCGTGTAGGATTTGGGGCAATCCATTGGCTGAAATGAAATATATTTTATAACTGTTTCCATTAGTGTATAATCACGTGAAAAGGGCAAATTGTTTGGTTTTTAACCCCTAATTTCCATCAGGCGCCAATGCAATGGCTGGATAGCTAGCTTGTCTTGTCTAGCTAGCTTGTCTTGTTTTACTGACTGCCTACTGTACTCAATGTTATTGACTGTGGATCTTGCTAGCATAGCGTTAGCTTTCTTGCTGTAGCTGAGCGGACTATAAACATCTACCGTTACTAAGGGAGGCAAGTCATATCTAAGGTCCATCCTATATCCTGGAAATGAACACATTGCAGAACCTTATAGGATGGGAATGATTGTTCCAGGTATCCGTCAAACCCTAAATCGTAACCAGGGTCAGAGAGTTATTGTTTGTAAAAACTTTATATTTCGATAATAAAACTAATTAAACTACTAAATATAAACTAATATTTAAAAAATATGTTATGTTGGCAAGTGACCATGATATAACGGGTCAATGCCCGACAAGGTGTCCATTGCCAGGTATTGATAGACTCCTGCTGCGCTTTGGACGGTTCACGCCTCACCGTCGTCCATTAAAACCGGGCAACGGCCACCTCGTCAGACATTGACCCTTACTAAAGCACTGTGAATGAACAGTCTATAGTGCCATGGAACGATATAATCAGAACAGCAACTGCTGGTTGTAATTAGCCACTACAGAGCTCCGGGACGACGACTACCACGGAAGCTGTTTATCCGCCATAGGGGACGTGAGTCGGCTACAGGCACCGCCAGATGACGGTCCTTTAAGAGGCCGTGTGAGGGGAGCCAAATGAGTGTCATGCACAATGACAGTTAAGTTTAGGCACCAACACAAGTTTAGGAAAAGATGGTGGCTTTGATGAAAACACTCCTAAAGAACGAACGAGCGTTTCCTGGAGGGGAATTTTATTTTCATCACAAAGTGACCTTGTCTCTCTGGCTTGAAGCGCTTAAAGTGTTTTATAGGGTTATTTTACATCAGGTTGTGCTAGTTTATCATGAGATTATTGTCCATTGAATATTGAAGTTTGTAAAACAATTGGTTTGGTATGGCTGGCCCAGTGGCGCTATACCTATGGTATTTATTTCCTGAATGTTATAGTTAGTATTGCATGATAGAAAACCTTCTGCTTTTTCACAAATCTCACCCTGGGTATCATACACTGAGGGCCGTGACAGAGCGTGGGTATTTGACGATCTGGAAATGACAACAGTTCACACCAGCACAAGATGTTTTCATACCCATCCACCCATTACATGCTTACTCTCTGCCATACCGTACACTACTTCCTGCATTGGATAATGTTAGTGGTGGATAAAAGTCATTAGTCACAGAAATGTTAACTACGGATGTAATTCCTAAAGATACTGGGCTAGAAGAGCATAGCTGAGACACCTTCAGAATATGGTTCTCCTGTTGAAAAACGTCCACTCCTGCACCAACTCTCACACCCAGAAAAGTGTAACTCCAGCCCTTTGAAATGACTTTCTAATTACGTTGTCAGCGCTGTCATCTGAGTGCGGGGATTAAATGTTAGAAGCATCTCTACAGCTCAATTACACTCTTCCCGTCAAGAGGAATGACTGCATTTGGTCTAATTACCGACAAAACTCTTTTCAAGTGTAAACATAGGAGGGCATCCCATCAAAGTCCTGCTTCAATCCAAACTTTTGACTAAGGTTTGAGTGCGAGCGGACTAATGAAAGCTGCTTCAGAAATATCTGAGGCGTTGTTTCAATTCATTTACATCAGTCGATCAGCTCTCAGAATAGGACCCGCTTTAAAGATATTAGATTATGATGATCCTTCCACTTCCATAAATCTGCATGTCCGTCAGACTCTCATTGCATTTCTGTTGTAAATATGTGTGTGACAAATGATCTATCTGCTTCTGAGAAATGGGGTCTGACATAAATACAAAATGTCATGCCAACGGTTTTGGTTATTTTACAAGACAGTCCTGTATTTGTGTTTGATTTTCTCATACGTGTCACAGCTAGAGCCGTGCCTTGTGTGGTTCCCATGGGTTTATGTGTGTGTGTGTGTACCTCTCCTGCTGTATCCTGCGGGCTGTGTGTGTGTGTGTGTGGTGTGTGTGTGTTGGTTTGTGTGTGTGTGTGTGTGTGGTGTGTGTGTCCTCCCTCACTCTCCCATTCCTGTTCACCTTACGCTCATCCGTCCATCAGCCATGCAGTATTTCAACCCTAGCTCTTTGCCAATCCGTGCCTGATTGTTGTTATAGTTACTGTGGTAGTAGTCTTACGTTGCAGACCTATCTCCACAGCGTGGTGGGATAGGAACAAAACACTCTGGGTTTTTTCCCATTTCATTAAACCGATCACATCGCTGTACAATGTAAACACAGCGACAGTGGCTCTGCTGATAGTCCTGAGAAGGAACTTGTTTTGGTGGAACATTTGCACCCCATAATATTAATATGCAATATTAAATGAAGTCAACTGTTCACACCATACAGTAACGTGAACTATTTAAATTAACTGTACATAGTCATACCTAATTTGCCCCACTAATTCAGAGTAAAGCGCCGTAAACGTATTCTTTGTAAATCTTTACAATCATTCTCGGGAAAAAACAAGCAGGCCGGCCTTGTTGCATGATCCAAATGTTTCATGATGCTAAGGATTGATAAATTCAGTCAGGAAGGCATGTTCAGGCCTTCTTTATTTCTCACACATAGCATTCAATCCTCACACACATGCTCCTCATCATTCCGTGGTGTCTTGTCTGTGGCTGTCAATCATCTTATCAGCTGCTCTCCTCAGCTGGTCACATCAGCTGATCTCATCTCTGTCCTATAGCTTTGCGCACACCTACATGTTAGCCTATCATCTGCTACTGCTCTACTCTTCCATTTCAACATGATTCTCTCTCTACTTGTATTTCCTTAAGCTGTGGTACGTTCACAGCTGTTACGCTATTTAAATCGGTTTCTTCTCTGTGTTGCTGACGAGCTGACAGCAAGTTACTTATAATAATATTTTGTATTCATAAAGCACCTTTTTTTCATGAAACCCAAGGACATTTAACATTACTAAACCTAAGCTAAAGAACGTTGTAGGCTGTGGTAATCAGGTGTGGTTCAGGAGTTGTTGTTCCTGGAATATGTCCAGGGATGTTGCATTCCTGATATCTGCAGGGAGGGGTTCCAGAGGGATGGGGCTGCAACACTTACGGCTCTGTCTCCAAAGGTACAGAGTCTGGTGTGGGGAATGGATAGCAGGCCAGCGTCTGAGGACTGAAGGTTTCGGGGTGGGGAGGTCTGAGAGTTAGTGTGGGTCAGGGCATGGAGGGATTTGTAGGTAAGAAGGAGGATTTTATATGTGATACAGGACTGATTGGGAGCCAGTGAAGGTAGATAGGGGGTGGTTTGATGTGCTGCCTGGTCTTGGTGTGAGTGAGGACCCTGGCGGCAGAGTTTTGGACATACTGGGGCCGATTGCTTGGGGACCCCAGACAGGACATCACTGCAGTAGTCCAAACGGGAGGTTATGAAAGTATCAATGGCCCAGTCACAAAGTCCAGACTCACGGACTTTGGTGCGCGTTTTAACAAAAATTCGTAGGGGCTTAGGGTTGTCCCAATGTTAATTCAAAGGGTGTAAGGGTTTGAGTACACACTTACCGAGCTCTTTCTGTGAGTCTGCATCGATGCAGACTTCACCACAGGGAATTACCCACAGTTCAAAGTTTGTGACGTTTACCACGGAGACCATAGGGAAATCCGGAAATTACACAGGTAACCGACCACGAACAGATTTGTTGTCCAGCTTGTAAAACAAGAGTTGATCAAATTTGGAATCACACCCGTCTCCTGGGCCTTGGCCGTGTGGAAAGCAACAAAGAAGGCGCTTACGACTCTGGATAAAAAACCTCCTTCTTATCATCATTGCAATATCTTAGAGAAATATAACTTATTGATTTTTGATAATTATTGTAAATTTTCCTCATTTTGCTTGATTTATAAAGTACTTCATGGCCTGGCGCCACGCCACTGCTGGAGTTTATTAAATATAGACACACTCGGATCACGAGAGCTGTTGTAAACGGGACTGTGAGGTTCCTTTCAGAAAAACCTCCTTCAGCCATAATGCACTATTAAAGCAGTGCATTTATGGAACACACTCCCCCAACTATAGGGGAGCGTCCCACTGTGGCCTCCTTTAAGAGCCAGGTGAAGCTGTGGCTTAGAGCTAACCGAACGTGTAACCACCGCTAACTTGTGTTTCCATTTTTTCTGCTAATGAATTGTCCTTTTTTTTTTTCTTTCGTCCTTTCTTTTTGTTTCTTCTTGTTTTTATATATACTAAATTGAACTGCCCTGTGTCTTTTTTACTGTAACTCCAACCCTGCCTATTGGACTGCAGATGGAAATCAACCCTTGGCTACGATCTGGCACATTTCCGTGTACTGTTGTGCTTGTTCATCAATTCAATTCAGTTCAATTCAATTCAATTTCAATTCAATTTTATTTATAGTGTCAATTCATACAAGATTTATCTCAAGACACTATACAGATAGACCACACTCCAGAATTTACAACGACCCAACAGTTCTAGTAGTCTCCTCCAGAGCAAGCAACAGTGCGATCAGTGTGCATTGTCCTGAATTAATACCATGAATAAATATAAATTAAATAACGTAAAATGAAAATACCCAAACGGCAAGTGTCTGCAACACCTTTGTTATCAAACGTCGTCAAGGTAACGTGATCTCGTGAAGTTTTGTCCCAAGCCCATTTCTACTTATCTGAGCCCATGTGACCTCACACACACTCACTCCACATAGCACCAGAGATCAATTAGGTCTGTGATTCTTTAGCCGCCCCTTACTTCTACTCCGCTACATTTCAGGGGAGATTTTGTACTTTTTGACTCCACTTACATTAACCTGAGAGCTTTAGTTACCAGTTACTTTACATGTTAAGATTTTTGCACACAAAACACATGTAGTTTATAAATCTGAAGTTTTTATTATAAATGAAACAAGCCAACAATGTAACGGCCTACGAGTCCAGCTGAAACGACTAGACCATTAAACACACACAACTGTTTGGATCCTTTACACTTTCTAAAATGGGAGGATGTTTTTGGCATCAAGTACTTTTACTTTTATATAAACTACATTTTCCTGATGATAAATTTACTGAAGAAACATTTTCAATGCAGGACTTTTATTTGTAACAGAGTGCTTTTTTACAGTGTGGTATTAGTTCTTTTACTTAAATAAAGGATATGAATAGTTCTTCACCACTGATCATCTGTTATGATAACATGTCTCTCCTGATTGAAATGGATTGGCGTCGGCTAAATAAAGCACATCAACCAGATATTTGCTGAACTCCTACCCTATGCTTATTAGCGAAGATCAGTGTATAAAACTCCTCATATTAAGCCAGAATTGGTTGTTGCTTTCCTCTGTAAAAATGTTGCAGACGGCAGGTCACGCTGAAGATTGTTGCTAATTAATGTGATTGAATGGTAATGTTACTTAAAAAGTTCACAATAGTTACTTTGAAATTGAAATGCCATTTATCTATCCTAGCGAGGGCAGCAACCAGCCGACTGCTACGCTACAAACTCGTTCCCACTGATCTGAGAGCTGCCTTTGAACAGAGAGAGTTGATTTTGTTTCAGAGCCTACAGTCAAAAGTACTTCTCAAACACATCCCAGAACAAAGATGTCAAGAGGCCCCAATAGAACAGGATCAGGTGACTTAGATAAATCATAAGTTAATTTGTGAAATGAAACATCCGGAATTCATCACGTTGATCATGTGGAGCACCCCATAATGACTTATTGTTCTAAAATAGAAAAAAGAGAAAGAAGAAAGACAAAGACAGTACATCAGCCTAAATACTGCTTATTGCACATGTGTAAGAGATGAAGACATCCTTTAATAGGGGTGGTAGGGAAAAAATATTTAAAAATCGCATGTATCGTGATTTGTTTCTTTAAAGCTATTCTTTTCCTCAGAATCAATTTTCTCTGTTTATACGGTAGCCGCCGACGACTACATCCTGTCCGTTTCCAGCAGAACAGAGCGAAAGCAAAAAATCCCTGTTCTTTAAAAATGAAATAAATATCAGACTGACCGAGATGTGATGTGCAGTCTTCTCATGAATTATTGTCTCTTGAAGTGTAGTACTCACATAGGTTTTTGTTAAAGATGAAAAGAATTCTCGTTACTTTATCTGTTGAATCGCAATGCTTCTAGAATCGCAATGAATTAAAATTGCGATACCAATCCAATCGGCACCCATGCACGGTGAAAGAATCTAATCGGGACATGAGCATATCAACCCAGCCTTTTATATCTACACACATACAAGCAGCATATCCTCTAGAGCTGCAAGGACTAGTCGACGATCGATCGACAAAAATCATCAGCAACTATGTAAGTAAACAATCGTTGGGTGTAATCTTTCATGCAAAACTGGCAGAAAATGCGTTTTTTTTAGCCTTAAATATGGAGTTTTCTGCTCTTTTTGTTTGAATACATTAATATGAATTAGTGAGTATTGTGAGTTTTGGACAAAACTATCATGAAGAATTTGAATCGGGACAAAGACATATCGTCCCAGCTCCATCGTTACAGATAGGGCAATTGATTAACACTGGGTGTGTTAATTGTCATTTTTCCAGCAAATTGTTACACCAAAGGGATAGACTGAGTGTCTGACTGACTTTGCCATTCCTGTTGTCATGGTGCTATGTTAAAAGCAGGTTGACGGACTCATTTAAATGACTCCAAGTCAGTAATTATAATAAAGTCATTATCATGCAAAGTAACAATAATTGCGACAATTACATACTGAAAGGGAGGAACTGGGTTGAGGACCCTCCAGGTGTTTGGTGTGTACTAATATGGTCAACAACCTGACGGTTCCCATCCTAACATTAACAGCTACTGTGGAGGCTAGTCGTGTCATTTCCCCTCCTTCCTCTCGGTAATTAGACTGTGTAATGGCACCCTGCTGAAGGAGCCATTGGACGCAGCTCTTACAGCCAAGTGATTGTTGGCCCACTCTACCAACCCAAGCAGCAGCCAAACTCTTTTGCTGTCCAATAAACTTGCATGTGCACACTTGTGCCTCTGGTGTAATAGTACGTGTTGACTATTGGCGTCAAATTAGTCTCGCATTGCCAGACCTTCCTCCACAGCGTTACAGAGGAAGGTCGGGTAGTCCACACAGCATTATAGGATAGGAGAAAAACATGATCTGGTTAATGGCATTTTTCTTTAAACACACAATCACAAATCACAATCGTCTTGGGCCGGACTAAGCACTGGACACAATGACGGTGCTTTGAGTCGCCCGCTCCTCATTTGCATAAAGTTACCTGGATTCAACTTTATGCAAATGAGGAGCCAGCAAATGGACTCAACGCCTCTAAAGCTTGCAAAACCTTTTAAACTTGTTGTTGTCGATCGGAAATGAAGACAGATTCAGCAAATTTACGGCCTATTTCTCACTTTAAATGCTTCAGAAACACGTTTCGGTGAACTCTTTTTATAAAATAAGAGATTGTATTCCAGAAACACGTTTTGGTGATCATTTTCAAAAAACAAGAATCGTATTCCAGAAACATGTTTCGTTAAATTATTTTTATTAAATTAGAGATCGTATTCCAAACAACCATTATGGTCTGTTTTGAAAACCCTGCAGCAAACAGACGCACGTGACACGTTCGTCCAATCAGGTGCAGCCAACGGGCTTGCTGGGAAACTGCTGGTGTCAAGCCCTGCTGTAAAAACAACACCAATATGGACACGTACCATGCAACACGTTCTCACTCCCAAGTCGTAACATGTGGACGCTTGGTCAGGAACCCTTGGCGTAACATTTCAACGTAATGGGCACCCCTCGAAGTAATATTTTAACGTGCAGGGAACTCCTATAGACTTTAATGGAGCCCCGTCCTCGTAAAATATAGACGACAGGGGACCATGACGTTTCAGATCTCGGGGATGACTGGCCCACAATAGGAATAAAAAATAGCATAATAAATGATATGTATATAACATTTAAACACATAGAGAGTGGCAAAATAACAGCTCCTCCATTTTTAACAGCCGTTTTTTAGTTTAACGTTGCTCTATAAATAAGGTTTTCGCCAGAAGTTTTGGCGGATATTGCGTCAAACTGACGAGCTATAGGCATTATACACTGTCGATAGTCGATTAATTAATTTATTTTTGTCTTTGCATAGCTTCATTTAAATCTGGTTTAAATGTTTAAATGTTTAAGAAACGCATTTGCCATTATTTCTACGCTGGCATATTTAGTGTTTTCCTATGTGGATAGCGGTGCCGCCCAACTAGACGGAGCGGCATCCTTGGCGTCGCGCACCGCTCGGAATAGCCGCCGAGCGCGGCGCTTTCAGCTTTGACTTCATTGCCGCTGACCTATCAAGGCGCGACCAATGGCTGAGCCAAGAAGCAATGATGACGTCCCTGCGCTGGTCGTGCATCTATGCACTGCGCGCCACTCGACGCACAGATCTGCACGCGTTTTCAACTTGGTAAGTAAAATACAGAAGTACAATTATCCCCACCGCTACCTAGTTAGCTCAATAAGTTGTAGTTCAAACCCTTCAACGTGCAGGCTAGCAGTCTAATGGGACGATGAATGATGTAAAGCGTTAATAAAAATACTAGCTAGCTCCAACAAGTGAAACCTACAGTAACGTTAGCGGTAAGGTAACGTTAGCTGCTGTTAGCAAATCAAGTGTTTCTTTATGCCTAGCTTATTGCCACATATAACCTCATAACGGGTACAATCATGGTCTCACCTAGCACCTAAGCACTAACTTTGAAAAGCCATCCCTAACTTTGATTGAAAATACTCTAACAGCAGATTAACTGTTTTGACTTTACTATTGTGCTATTCCTGAATTGTCTACAGTAAAATGAACTTGATAAAGCCTGATAAGTTTTCCTACTGCTATTGTCTCTCTTATTCCATCTCAACATGTGCTTAATGTAATTAGCCATAACAGTAGATTTACTAAAATATTGGCCAGATG
The DNA here is from genome assembly GCF_008692095.1 of Etheostoma spectabile. Lineage (NCBI taxonomy): Eukaryota > Metazoa > Chordata > Actinopteri > Perciformes > Percidae > Etheostoma > Etheostoma spectabile. Next base: position 18,061 of record NW_022603243.1, read on the forward strand.
TGTTGGTGAAGTAGTGGCAGAGAAACAGTAAATATGTTGTTTAGACAGTTACAAAATGCAGTTTGTCTAATATTTGTCAGTAAGTTTATAATCACACAGTGTAATAAATCAGTTACTAGTTCATAGTAAGTTTTTACTATGCCTAATTAAGATAATTTTCTCTAAGTTGGCATGGTGGCTTACGGAATTATTTAATTACTTTTTATAAAGGATAATAATTACAATTCCAGCCACAGATAAATGACATTTTGTTTAAATTAGGCTTTTTGCAATTGCTCAAATTGTATCTTATTTGTGTTTCAAATCAACTTTATTCTTTCTGTACTGAAAGGATTTAAATTAGAGGTTTTTCTGAGTAAATGAATAGAGCTGATGTTACTTAATGCTGCCGTGTACTTTTCTGGTTCAGTAAAACCATGAGCTGTTGTTAACAATTAATGCCTTATTTTAATATCACAGTAAAAATAATCCTTATATATTTTATTCTCATTTGCAGAAATGACAAAACCCAAACTTCTTAATGATGACATCCCCGCAATGCTCTTGCATCTCCACTCAACGCCTCTGCACACACTTTCAACTTGGTAAGTAAAATAAATAGGCACAATTATCCCCACAGCGACCTAGTTAGGTCAATAAGTGTTTGTTCAAACCTTTCTTTCAGATCTGAACGATTACCTGCTTGATGAAAAACTTACTGATGACCTCCAAAATGCTGATGAACTGCTTGCTGAGCTGCAGAAAGAGAAGGCAGCACTACCAGCTAGGACATCCACGTCAAAAGTCAGGTGGAGAAAGAGAGACAGTGATGGGAATGTACTCTATGCAAGGCCAAGGTCACGCAGGAATCAGTCAGAAAAAGGTCAGCATTGTTTTTTTCATTCATGATATTTTCAAAAGTGTTTAGGCATTTAAAACTGAATATCAAGGGATACATTCAGTTCAAATGTTTGCACCTCGGATCTTAATTGAAATAGATAGCCTACATTAAGGTTACTACTACATACTAATACGGTACAACCTATAAAATAAGCTGATAAAAGTTAGCTTCATTGTGCCGGCTGGAACAATATTTTTTAGAAATCTTGTTATGGATGGGCAGTATAATCTCTTACAAGATGTCAACCTTGGTAAGGCTTTGTTTAAAATGGTTTATTTATTAGTTGATAATAGCTCACTTATTTTTGAATTTGCTTTTACAACGAGCATTTGTGTTTGCTGCCATTGTCTATATATTGTTGGATATGCAGATAACCAACAGTAGTTGGATTTTGCAACTAAATGAACAGTTGTGAACCAGCCTAGGCACTAGCCATGGTGCAAGGATGACATTTTTAATGTTATCAATGTTGATGTGAGTTTTTTGTACAGCTGGTGATCACACGCCTAATCCTCCCTGCAACACTGCTGATCATGGCCCTAACTCTGCTTCAGAGACTGCTTCAAAGACCATCTCTGCTGGTATGTAATAATTTATATAACATTCAACATGAACTGTTAAAATAAAGTCTCCAGAAAAGTTTTATGGTAGTATAATTGTCCCTTAATTAAGAATTTTCCTTTTGTATGGCTGTTTTTTTTGCAAATGAAACGATGAGCAAAACCATTGTGAAACTGTATTTTTTTTTAATTCTTATGTACTTTTACAATTTTTACAATTGTAACAGAATGTCTTGTGCAAGATCTACAGTACTCCTTGAGTGTCTCTGATGATGAGATACAAGAAGCTGCAGTTGACCAGGGAGCTCCTCTGGCTTCTGTGGATTGGAGCACTCGTAACGCTCTCTTTTTTGAGAGATGGAGGGCAAAGAGACCTTACCTTGTAAATAGCATGCTGGCACAGGGGAACGTGGAAACAAAAATCTGCAGTCAATGTGGGATCAACTGTGCAGCTGTCAGATGCAGAGACTGCTTACCATGTCCATTCCTCTGCGCTGAATGCGACATCAGCCGGCACAACAAAACCTACATCCTTCACAACCGGGATGCTATGTGTGCTGGTTTCTTTCAGCCATTGCCTCCAACCAGTTGCGTTGTGGATAATGCTGTTACACACTGTGGTAAGTTATGGACTTTTTTGTGAGAGTGTTTATTCTGTATGTCTAATTGTCGCTAAAGATGAATTATCCAAACCCATTTGTGTAATGTTTTTTAGTACGGCTTTTGCCTATTGAGATGCCTGTCCAAATCTGTCGCTGTCCACCAGAGGCATTGAGGGTCATCCAAGGAAAGGCAGTTGCTTTGGTCACAATAAATGGTAATTATGTGAAAGATTTCCTTTTGTCCAGTTAAAAAAAAGATTCATATTCAACAGACACAATAATGTAATATCTTAAAGAAATGTGCACATCAGTGCCAAGTCACCAAGCTTTATATATGATGCATACAACATGGAATTCTAACTTTGACAGTCATAACATTACAGTGGAGGTAAATGTTACTTTGTAGGACGGTATGATCTCAACATGCCAGAGCTAAGCTGCGAGGGATGCCAGGCTACTTGGACTGCAGAAGTGGATGACCTTATACAAAGTGGCTACTGGCCCGCCACCCTCAATTTTGCGACAGTTTATGAGGAAGACTTATTTTTTACTTTTGAGAGCATGAAGATGGCATCACCTGGAATGTCCTGTCAGGCATTTCTACGAATGCTTGAGAAGCGGACTGTTCGCTTTGGCCGTGTCAGTATTTCTTTCTTTATTCTGCAGCATCCTACATTTTTTATGTTTTGATATTAGAAGTTCTTTTTCGAATTGTTTTGTGCTGTTGTTTTTTTAATAGACTGGAAAGCTCTCATCTGACAGCTTTCAGAAAAGCTTTTTTGAATGGGCTGCTGTTCAATATGAAGTTGATGCCATTTGCAAAGAGGAGCAATTTAGCTGTCCTGCCTGCACTCCAGCAATGCTTGCCGTCTCGGTTGACGGAAACCGCAAGCTTTATCGTTTCAAGAGTACAGCACGGTATTTACTTATTAGCACATGTGTATTAATGACCGGTAAAATTGACATTTATGTATTGTACAACCTTTTACTACACTATATCCTAAAATGTTAACTCTGTTGTTGTTTTTTAGATCAGAGGAGCGGCCGATCTTTGATGGTGTCTTCATTGCTAATGATGAAGATGTGACCAGATTTGTGGACCAAGTACACACCAAAACCAAACATGTAATTGCACTTCTATCTGAATATTTAAAGTCAATGACATAATAAGTCATAGTCTATCAATATTGTCATGTATTGTGATATCTACCTGTATACTTGAATTTAAAAAAAAAGCCATTAATGCTAATTTGTTTCTTGCCCACAAAATATTATTTAGAATTGTTCTCTACAATGACTGTTGACAAGATCATTTGTCAATTATGATATTCTACAATGTAGGTCACTGGAAAAGGCATTTGTGGTGGGGAGTGGTTGGCAGCCCGAGAGACTTCCTGCAGATCTAGGAGTAAGGTGGATGAGGAAGGACTGGAGCTGGCAGTTTGCAGGCACGGTGTCTTGCTGTCTGCCCTTAATATGTTTAGGGGTGAAATATATGCATACCCCATGTTCTTACAGAACCAGCTTGCGCCCAAGCACGACATAACCTTCTTCTGTATGGATGTTGCATGTAAATACTGGCCCTACCTACAGAGAGTTTGTTTGGACTGTCCAGAGCTCCAGTCTCTTCAAAACATGAGGCCCTTCCTGTCGGTTTTGCATGCTAAAGCCCATGACTTCAAATGTGAGGTTGGTGTAGTGCACAATATTCTTATACAATGACATAAAATCCCCAAAAGTGATAAGAAATAACAATTATATACCACAGTAACACAGTAGTATTTCTGTGTTTGTGTATGTACAGAATGTTTTTTTTTTTCTTGCATATTGTGTCAGTTTGAATTTTGATTAGGCTTTAGTTGAATTCAAGGGGGCTTTTGGGACTTGCTGAATGTATTTGGTTGTTTTTACTGAATGCCCTTGATATTCAGTTTGTGTCCCTCTGTCCAGGTAAAATGGAGTGGAGCCAACCAAGATGGGGCTGGTTCGACATTAGGGGAGGAAGTAGAGCAGTGTAATGCGTTTCTCTCCAGAATAGCGGTCACTACAAAGCACATGTCAAAAGCAGGTACCATATAATTGTACCTTTTATTTATAGAAGAAATTACATTTAATTAAAAGGATATTCTTGCAGAACAAATCTCTGTGCCCTTGCAGGACGCAATGACATGCTTACACTCCTCTCCATGAGATGGAACCAGCAGAAGTTTCAAAACCTGGCAAATTCTCTTTCCCAAAGATACCATAAGGTAGATTAAAAGTGTGTAAAAACATTGTCATGGCTCAAGTTTCTGTGATATATACTGTACAGATTATAATTACCTAATTAATTTTAGACTTCTAGAGCTCTAAATGTCCAGTTGGGGGACCTGGAAACTCTGAAAGCCAAGCTTCAACTGCAAGAAAAAAACATGGAGGAATTTGTGCAAGATGTGAAAGACTGGGCAGATGGTGAGATAATTCTAAACATTGTCTGACATAAAGATTTAATCTTTTTTTATATTGGTGCTGTGTTATTCACTTTTTGTTAGGAGAAACAAACCACCAAGACACGACACAGGCTTTGTGTCAGAAGATTGAGGCCCTCACATCAAGTATAAAAACAAGATCTCAACGCCTCTACAAAACAAATGGTATTTTAACATTTAAGTCTGAAATGTTTCCATAAGTCCATAAAGTTCTAAACGATAGTGTTGATTGTTGATTCAAGTATATTCTCCACATTACAATGAACTTTAATATTGATAGTGAATTTGCTGTAATTCCAACAACGTAATTTACATTATGTAGTTAACAGATAGTGTTTTTTATTTTTTGTTTCACAGACAGCAACAAATGTCGACACAGAATTAGACGGAAAATAAGGCAAGAAAAGACCACTTTGCAGACCATGCTAGCCAAGTACAACAGCCTTGTAACACCCGAGCAAGCAGTTTGCATGGATCATATTCTGGACACAGAACATCCCTGGCCTTGGCAAATAACACAAGAAGGTACGCATAATATGTATTCTGTTCGTGCTATAGTATCTATAAAGTAAGGAATCACTGTCTGTGTCTGTTCTTTGCTTTTCTCAACAACCAACTCATCCCAATAACGAGGTGGGTTATTGCTATGTCAAGTTATTTGGATGTGAAATGTTAAAGATTTCATTAAAAGACATTAACCTCTCCAAAATGGTGTTTGACTCTGGAAGCTGTGTGCCTGCAAGCGAGAAAGCATTTTTTTCTACAGGCACCACAGTAGTGCATGTGAGGGAGAGAAATGATCTCTGAAACTACATTGTTTGTGCAGTGGTCATTCTCATCTACACACGTATGTGTTACAGGCGCTGTTGATTTCAGCACAAAAAAGGAAGTCTTTGATAGGGTCATGGCAGTTCGAAGGCTTCAAGAGGAGAAGAAGATCCTTGTCAAAGAGATCAAGCAGCACTGGGATTCTCTGAAGTCCCATGCCAGAGTCTTGTCTGAGTGGTCTTTCCATCAGAGTGAAAACACCCAACAAGGTAAATGTGAACATCTATTTGAAATGTTTGTATCACGTTTCATAAAGTCATGTTTAATTTTTTTTGACTTGTTGCTTACCTGTATAGTGACACATTTTGTCCCTTTTTAAGGACATCTCACAGAGAATGCGAAGAAGGGTGTCACTTGCCTCATCCGCAGAAGGCTGAGGCAAATGAAAGAGCTGCAAAGGCGTGCAAGAAAAGTCTACCTGCATGTCCTGTCTAACCCAGAAAATGACAATCAGTTTTTTTGCACTACAGATAGTTCAGATGAATTTGACTTTAGCTCGGAAAGTTCAGACTCCGATGTTGACGCTATGTAAATACTCTTCAAAAATACTAAAATACTACTACAATGTCATTGCACCTGATTTGATTACATTTTATCTTAAACCTACCCCAAATACCGCCAACAATCTAAGACTACAAATCACAGCACAAAGACTAAGCATAGCCTAGTGTTAAACAGTGGTGGAAGTATACATATCCTTTATTTCATTAAAAGTACTAATGCCACACTGTAAAAATACTCTTTTACAAGTAAAGGGAAACGAAAATGGTAGGCCAACAAACACGGAGTAAAGGAATAAAACAAAATCTGTGCTAAATGGAAGGTGGACATAATTAATGTTGGCTACTGATGTACAACCACATTGCACATTGTTATTTTATAAATTAAATAAACAAAATGTTAGGGCCAATTTGGGGTCAGTTGGACTACACTAACGTAGTGGAGTAAAAAGTAACATATTTTCTCTGAAATGTCGCGGAGTAGAAGTAGAAAGTGACATAAAAAGAAAAGACTCATAAAGTACAAGTTCCTCAACATCTCGAGTGAAGTACAGTACTGGAGTAAATTTACTTAGTTACATTCCACCACTGTTGTAATGTTTTAAACATGTAAATAATTATTTTTGAATGTACAGGCAAAACTCATTTTTTCCCTGTATTGTATATGAATGTGTTCCCTTATGGAAATGTTTTGCATGATGTTTTTTTAATAAATTATGAACGAAACGTAACTTAAGTTTTGACTTTTTTAATGTTTTATGCCATTATAACTTTGTTATACTGCTGAAAAGAGATTGAGGCGCTCTTCCTTCTTCTAACAATGGCCATAACTGTGCTTTTGAATTTGAGATGCAAAATGTGCAGATAGAGTGACAAATGAGTCTACAGTAAGTAACAATGTGACAGGCCGAAATGGCTTGGTGATAGGAGGTTTAAGAGATCACTGAATAAATTATAATTATAGAACAGTCTATTTATTTCTGAATAGATTACATTACAAATCAAAAGTTACATCCAGGACACTATGACATTATAGGTCCGGGCCCGCCCATTTTGACCCAGGCCTAAAGTGAGTAGTGAGTGATTTTCATTCTAGCAGTTCATCCAATAAGCAGCCACTGACAGTGTAGTGAGAGTGAAAGAGCCGCTGTGCAATTTGCTTCAGTCTGGCTACATATCACTTTCTTTGTTGTTTTTAATTGTAAGAACAGTACAGGCCAAATGTTTTAACACACCTTGTCCTCCAATGAGTTTCCTTTATCTTCAGGACTATTTCCATTGTAGATTGTCACTGAAGGTATCAGAACTATGAATGAACACATGTGGAATTATGTACTTAATAAAAAAGCGGAAATAAGTGAAAACATGTCTTATATTCTAGTTTCTTCAAAGTAGCCCCCCTTTGCTTTTTTGATAGCGCTGCAAACCCTTGCTGTTCTCTCAATGAGCTTCATGAGGTAGTCCCTGAAATGGTCCCCCCCTTATTAATGGAGTTGGGACCATCAGTTGTGTTGCACAGAAGTCAGGTTGATACACAGCCAACAGCCTATTGGACGACTGTTACAATTCATATCATGGCCAGAACCAATCAGCTAAGGGAAGAGAAACGAGTGGCCATCATTAATTTAAGAAATGAAGGGCAGTTGGTCCGGAAAATTGCAAAAACTTTGAATGTGTACCCAAGTGCAGTCGCAAAAACCATCAAGTGCTACAACGAAACTGGCTCACATGAGGACCGCCCCAGGAAAGAAAGACCAAGAGTCACCTCTGCTGCTGAGGATAAGTTCATCTGAGTCACCAGCCTCAGAAATCAAAGTTAAAAGCAGCTCAGATTAGAGAGCAGATGATACCACACAGAGTTCTAGCAGCAGACCAACAAGTGCAAAGCATCTGTGGGAACTCCTTCAAGACTTATAGAAGGGACTACACACACACAGGACCAGCTGTTATGGAAGGAGCTACACACACAGGACCAGCTGTTATAGTAGGGGCTACACACATAGGACCAGCTGTTATAGTAGGGGCTACACACATAGGACCAGCTGTTATAGTAGGGGCTACACACATAGGACCAGCTGTTATAGTAGGGGCTACACACATAGGACCAGCTGTTATAGTAGGGGCTACACACATAGGACCAGCTGTTATAGTAGGGGCTACACACATAGGACCAGCTGTTATAGTAGGGGCTACACACATAGGACCAGCTGTTATAGTAGGGGCTACACACATAGGACCAGCTGTTATAGTAGGGGCTACACACATAGGACCAGCTGTTATAGTAGGGGCTACACACATAGGACCAGCTGTTATAGTAGGGGCTACACACATAGGACCAGCTGTTATAGTAGGGGCTACACACACAGGACCAGCTGTTATAGTAGGGGCTACACACATAGGACCAGCTGTTATAGTAGGGGCTACACACACAGGACCAGCTGTTATAGTAGGGGCTACACACATAGGACCAGCTGTTATAGTAGGGGCTACACACATAGGACCAGTTGTTATAGCATCCAAAATTCTACAATGCCAACTTCTACTTATGAGAAATATACCAATATGTTTAAAAAACTACAACTCCCACTATAGCCCTACAACATGTTATAAAGCCAATGTACTTGTAGTTCTTTAGGGCTGGGTGGCTGGACTCGTTCGGCTCCTGTGTTTCTGCTGTCTGCCGTGAATGGGCTTCATTCCATTTCAGATTCCCGCCGGCAGGCCGGCCGAGCAAACAATGCATGAGACAAATACATTAAACTGTATTTTATTATCTTTATTGTTCGAATCCTCAAATGCAACGTTAGCCAAAAACATCAATATTTTGAATATTATGTATTAGTATATTTTCTAGTCATCAAGCGGTACGTACTATGTCCCTTCCGAAGTACTTACCTAATTGTTAAAAAAATATATATTACGGTTCATAACTTACTGCAACAAAACTGAGAAACGTGTTGTTGCTAGTGACAAAACCTCTGATTAAATATGTGAACATTGAAGCCATACTAGCGTTAAAGACCTGCTGATAGCTGTCCAATTCTCTGATATTCGGGATGTCGGCTTTTAATGCGCCCTGCTCCGCTTCTGTCTTACAGCATACCGTTATAATTTCACCGGTGATAAGACTGAATTGTTATTATTAAAATTAAGAAATGCATACCATGACAACATCGAAATAAATGTTGATAGATGTAGCGTTTTAAAAATAGCAATTAACAACAAAGCAATCCAGCTTCCATGGCAATAGCACCTGTGAATAAATGTTGATTGAAACATTGGTTATTGGGCTAAAATACTAATAATTGCAAATTTGTATACAGCTTCTCTGCTGCAGCCTGACTGGCAGAAAGAACCGTGCTGTTGCCACAAAAGATGCTTCATCTTGAAATACATTAGTTTAAAAAACGTGCAGATATTAAGAAAAAAAACAGATAAACAGGCCTCTGTACACAAAACAATATATTTAATTAAGTGTGCATTTCAAGAACTGCTGTGATACTGAGTTGCAGGAGGAACTGGTCTTACCATCTGATCCAAAGGCCCTATCCCTACAGATGTTCATTCCTGCCAACCTGCTGTGCACTGACCCTGCTCTGCATGTGATGCATTTATATATTGTGCGCTAGATTCCTCTCAGGACAAGGCCTAGTATTCTCTACCTACATCTACTTACCTGGTCAATGCAGGAATTGTCTAGTGACCATAATCAAAACCAAAGCACATGTACTCTTTCATTTCCTGTGCGCTTTGTTTAAATGAGCTATTGATTTTATCGTTAGTTATTATTATGTTTGATGCAATTCAGTTTGCAATGTTTTACAACAGTGTTGAATGGTTTTATTGATGCGTTCTGAGTCAAGGTCACATAAAAACTGTTCCTTAAAACAAGATTGATATTATACAAAGTTGGAGCTTCCACAGGACAAGGAACACTGCTTCTTCTATGAATAGTCTTTGGCTGGCTCCCAGGTGTCGTCCCACACTTTGCCACTGTCCGTAAATTAAAGACAAAACACAAAATAAAAGTTAAAAGAATAACCTCAGCTGTGACGTGGAACATGTCCTCTGTCTTAATTTCATGCTACATTTACAGAATTCCACAATATAAACAACAAAAGTCTTTCTGAGAACATGCTTTAACAAATGTACAAATTCATAATGATGTTGTAACTACAGTATTGTCACTATATAAACATGTTTCCAGTCCAAGACACTAGTTTAAAGGACCTACCATGTTGAGCAAGGTGTCCACTTTATTTTGACTTCTTCTTTTCCCTAAAACAAATGACAGACAAAAGTTAGAATTAGTTAAGAAGGAAGTAATGGTTGTAATAACTTTTTAAGGACATTTCTGAAAAAGCACAGTTGTCTTCTATAGCATAATTCAATATGTCAAATTATTAATCATTTTCCTGAAATGTATTGAAGTATGCGCTACAGTATACATCTTTGTTTTCGAGTATACTGAAACACTATCAGTCGGGGTCCATATGGTAAAGAATTACATTTCTGGTGGAAGTGTGTAACACATAGCACTAAATGTCCATAGTTCATAAATCACACTCCCTTCATAGCTGCATTCCCACATTACAATGTCTGGACATTAACTGGGTGAAATGTATGTGTCCTGTACAATGTCCTGTTGTGTGCTACACGCGTGCAAGTAAAACTCTGGGCCATGTTTGTACTGGATTTCCAGGACATTGAGTTCATATGAAAATAGCTCATGTTAGCAGATGGAACATGGGCCAAACATCAAAGTACACATAAAAGACATCAAAGTCATACATTTTCTCTCAAAGATGGTTTCTGTAATTTTGAATGCTACAGAAAGGGTGTTTCACCTTATAACAGATGAGGTCTGCTAGTGATTGAGTTGGTCAGGTATATATGCAAGACCTTGGTCCTAAAGCTCAACCCTGATCTGCGCAGGCTCTGGCTCCAAATATCATCAGCGGCTGTGTTTGTGATATTGTGGCTTCCTTTATATGCAGATGGATGCAGGTAGAGGCAAGATTTCTCCTGATGTTGTTATTGACTGCACCAAGGCATAAAGAGCAGAAGTAACAATGGGGAAAGTACTTACATTAACAAGTCTTCTATCAACGATGCATTCATAAGGGAATATCTTTTGTAGACGGTGTTTTCTGCATTCTGAAAAATGACAAATAAAACAAAGCAATATATGAGGTTTGTATTAGACTTGATTAGTTTTAGGTCAGTGATCCTACCCATTTAGCAAAACTATAGCAAAAGTGTAGCAAGCTTACATTGACATATCAAATTATGTTTTAAGTTACTAATCAATACAAATGTTTTTTCCAAACTGCACTTGATGTTAAGGTTCCCCCACTTGCCAAATCCCACTTTAACCTCTGATAACAAGTAAGACTCTGGTCACCTCATCTTTTTGCACATTGACAGCTTTATATCAATTTATTTACTATAGCTAATACCTTTCATTTTAAGTTTAATAGCTTGTTGTCGTCTTGTGACACCTGCTCCTGGCTGCATAAAGGGAGATGAATCATAGACCGATGTGTGTGGAGGAGGCTGAGATGAGGCAGAAGAGAGAGCAGGAGGCTGAAAGGAGGCTGAAGAGAGAGCAGGAGGCTGAGAGGAGGCAGAAGAGAGAGCAGGAGGCTGAAAGGAGGCTGAAGAGAGAGCAGGAGGCTGAGAGGAGGCAGAAGAGAGAGCAGGAGGCTGAAAGGAGGCAGAAGAGAGAGCAGGAGGCTGAAAGGAGGCAGAAGAGAGAGCAGGAGGCTGAAAGGAGGCAGAAGAGAGAGCAGAGGCTGAGAGGAGGCAGAAGAGAGAGCAGGAGGCTGAAAGGAGGCTGAAGAGAGAGCAGGAGGCTGAAAGGAGGCTGAAGAGAGAGCAGAGGCTGAAAGGAGGCTGAAGAGAGAGCAGGAGGCTGAGAGGAGGCAGAAGAGAGAGCAGGAGGCTGAGAAGGTGAGAAGGTGACACGGGCACCAGATGTAGAACATATTCTCCATCTGCATCTGGTGCTGCTGACTTCTCCTCTGGAACAACTGGGATGGGTGCAGTTGCGGAGCCTGCAACATCTTCAGGAGCAAATAATTCTGCAATTGTTAAATGTTAAATATTAATTAAACTGGGTAGAATATTAGTAAACACAAAATACATATAAAATACTTAAAGTTTTTTTAGCAGCTTATGTAGCAGCATATCTTAACGTATTTAGGTTGTTCAAGGGTTACCAATTAATATCATACTCAATAGTATTCTCATTCAGATTTTCCCCAAGATTAACTAACCTTGGCCAGTACAGTAAGGACTTAGCCTAGTACATGATGCTTGCATTCTATAAGGTGAGGCACTGTGGTGCTGCAATATGCTGTCTTAAAGTTTTTACTAAGGCACGTTAATGTATGTTGATATTAGTAATAGTATATGGTTGAATGTCACATGTCTATGGGGGAAAAAGTATACTTTGTCTTGTCATAGCACCATTTTTTCTAATCTTAAACAAAGGACAACTTACTTCTCAGCAGATGTTCATAGAGCTTGCTCATCTTTCCTATGATGTCTTGAGCAACCCCTGTTGGCTCAAGAAATGTATAATGTCACCACTTAGCTGGCTCTTGCGGTCTTGATGACCAAAAAAAGGATTGGCTTGTATCCAAGAGCTGTCAATTTTAAAACCTGCAAGAAAAACAAAGGCATATGTATCCTCTGGTTAGCATCACAGGAGATGGTGGTACAGACTTTATGTTCTAGTCACAATAAACAGCACCATCTCTAGAGCTGTAATATCTTTGAAGAATCGTGGTTCGTAGCAGCCCTGATGCCGGCACTTTTTCTTTTGACAAGTAAATGTAGTCTATGTGAATGTGGATGTTTATCATTTTGTTCATCTTCATTTATCAAAGGAAACTTTTGCAATTATGCACTGACTGCATGCACACAGACATACACAGCTACTCAGAACAGACATTCTGATTTGCTGACCCTTGTGCAGTTGGGTGTTCAGGCCTTAATCTCCCCTAGGGTTGCCCAACTAACTGAAACATCATTTTATTACAATATGGTCAGATGCCATATCCAAATCCTAGGAGCTGCAATTTTTTGTTAAAGTTAAAATGTTATATCCATATGAAATTATGCAATACCATGTTACACTGAAGCCTAGGAAAACAAGTTGGCAAATATTATTATATTTATATATTTATATAATATAATTATATTTGTTTAGTACAGACTAGAGTTGGGTGGTATCCAAATTTTGATAATGTCAAACCTCCTCCCTATTTTACCGTGGTATACAGTATTAGTGTGACTAACTAAAAATTAAGACGTGAGGGTCAGACGGCATCACCAAACTGTTGGCTTGTGCCTCCACCATTCAGAAAGTGAAAACCAAACACTGATACTGAAATACCTCTCCCTTCTCATTAGGGCGGCATCCCAAATGCTGCCAGACTACAGAAGTCCTGTTCTTCTTCCAGACCAGGTCACTTGCTATCTTTCCCCCCCTCTCTCTCCTCTGCACTGTCACATGATAACAATCACACATAAGCATTTTTAGGCATTAAATAAATTATATTTAATATTTAATCCTTGTCTCCTATATAGTGCATTGCATTTTTTAATGACAGTATTGAAACTGATACCATCACAATTTTTAAGACCCCACGGGATACTGTATTACCGCCCAACTCTAGTACAGACCCCAACAAAATCATCAATATATATATATTTCAGTGAAATTAATTGCAACAACTAACACTATAAGGTAATCAATAAATTTTGTAGGCATATCATACACCCCTATAACCCACCTATATTTTCCTGCCCATCTGGCGACTGTGACAATATATATAATTATCTGGAAGCCAACGTCTTACAATTTGAGAACTATGAAAACTTACCGACAACTGGGCAGCATCTAAGATCTTGCCATTATTTTTGTTTTTTTTTATTGATGAGGCCCAGTTGGTATTTTTTACTTTTGCCTGTGTTTTTTTTGCTTCTGCTTATAGGGAAGCAGAAAAGGCAGGCAAAACAGGTTTTTCTGTTGAGCCTGTTTGGAGCCTGGCAGAAGGGCACGGTTTCATTTGGGTTTTGTCATTTCTGCAAATGAGAATAAAATATATAAGGATTATTTTACTGTGATATTAAAATAAGGCATTAATTGTTAACAACAGCTCATGGTTTTACTGAACC